>NW_018443878.1:0-315 GCF_002113885.1 Mizuhopecten yessoensis
TAGTATATGTATACAGTCTATTTACCGGTGTACAATGTATATGATGGTATATGTATACAGCCTTTTTACCGGTGTATCCGTGTCAGTGGTGTACAATGTATATGATAGTATATGTATACTGTCTATTTACCGGTGTACAAGGTATATGATAGTATATGTATACAGTCTATTTACCGGTGTACAATGTATATGATAGTATATGTGTACAGCCTATTTAGCGGTGTACAAGGTATATGATAGTATATGAATACAGCCTATTTACCGGTGTAAAATGTATATGATAGTATATGTATACAGCCTATTTACCGGTGTACA
>NW_018443879.1:0-315 GCF_002113885.1 Mizuhopecten yessoensis
CGCGCGCTATCATCTGGGCCAACAATAGTGATTAGTATAACTTGTCTAAAAACTTGTTTCACGATTGTTGTAAATTAAATACAGTTTATATTTGACACTTTGTTTAAGAAAAACACATCAAGGACGGACTTTCGGTAGCAAATAATGGCGTTATAAGTTGTTTTCAAAGAATAATATTTAATTATTGTTTTATAGCTTAAATAATGTTATGTATCATTTATTATAAAGTTTAAAATAAGGATTCATAACAGTTATAATGATGTATTTTCCAGATAACGTATGTTGCTACAGTATCCTATGAAATCACTCCTGCAT
>NW_018443880.1:0-315 GCF_002113885.1 Mizuhopecten yessoensis
ACTCAGATGTAACAGTAGGTCATGACCTCTACAGAGGACGTTTTATTCAGATGTAACAGTAGGCCACGGTCGCTATAGAGGACGCTTACCTCAGAAATAACAGTAGGCAACTTCCGCTACTGAGGAGGCTTAGTTCAGAGATAACAGTAGGCCATAGCGGCTACAGAGGATGCTTTACTTAGATGTAACAGTAGGTCATGGCCTCTACAGAGGACGCTTTACTCAGATGTAACAGTAGTTTTTGGCCTCTACAGAGGACGCTTTACTCAGGTAACAGTAAGTCATGGCCTCTACAGAGGACGCTTTACTCAGATG
>NW_018443881.1:0-315 GCF_002113885.1 Mizuhopecten yessoensis
TAGTACTACCATCTTAATTAATTGATTTTAGATACTTTTTTAATACGCATTTCAAATTTCATCGTGTTTACTCATCTTACTTCTTTTAATCCTTTTTATCGAGTAAATTCTGTAGTCCGAGTTAAATATAATTTTAAGAAAATTTCAGATATCTTTTTTTAACTTGATGAATTTTCTTTTGCATTCATTTCTTCATATTTGTTCATTAGTATGAACATGAAGGATACTTACATAAATATAAGATAATCTTTTTTTAGATATAAGGACATTGTTTGCATATAGGACAAATACTCATATATTGTTTCTTTACTTTTG
>NW_018443882.1:0-315 GCF_002113885.1 Mizuhopecten yessoensis
TGCTGCTCGGGTTGATGTTGTGAGTATTACTAGGGTTGTGACATTTTTGCTGCTCGGGTTGATGTTGTGAGTATGAGGGGTGTTGTGACATTATTGGTGCTAGTGTTGAAGCCAGAATTGTTGTTGAAGCGTTTTAGCTTTGAGTATTTCTACGGTTGTGATATTATTGCTGCTCGGGTTGATGTTGTGAGTATTACTAGGGTTGTGACATTATTTCTGTTCGGGTTGATTTTGTGAGTATAACTACCGTTGTGACATGATTGCTGCTCAGGTTGATGTTGTGAGAATTACTAGGGTTTTGACATTATTGCTGCT
>NW_018443883.1:0-315 GCF_002113885.1 Mizuhopecten yessoensis
ATATATATATATATATATTAGCCAGGTGGTATAGGACTAGTAGTAAGCGCCTGATCAGGCTGCTCCTGTGAATTCCTCAAATAGTGTTGATTAATGTATATGCTAATTGTATCGATTGTATAAATTGTATATCTATGTACTGAGTGGCTTATTCTAGCTAGATAGGGCGCTATACGAAATGCTGTATATTATTATTATTATTGTAAGTCCAGCAATGACCCAAATGATCAGTTGCATGGTGGCGTGTGCCGCAGGGGCCCTGTAATTAGTTGGGAAAGGAGACCGGGGAACAAGTCTACAGGTGTCAGGAAGCTG
>NW_018443884.1:0-315 GCF_002113885.1 Mizuhopecten yessoensis
CCTCAGTATCCGTAAAAAAGGGATTGAATTTTAAGAGTTATCGTTTATATTTCAGTTGCTAATGACCATAATTTATTATATTTTTATTTTTTTTGAAATAATTCAAATATTAATGAGACTGCTTTATAATCCCGTGGTCTGGATGGAATATGACAATACTTTTGTTTGAAGTTCGCGGGGATCAAGGTTCGAATCCTTGTCCAATCCTTTGTATTTGGTTAAATCATAGACCTAAAATAACGGGACCGCCGACTCCATGACGTCACGCTTTATAATCAACCAAGGAGCTTCCCGATGTTCGCAGCGCCCCCACCG
>NW_018443885.1:0-315 GCF_002113885.1 Mizuhopecten yessoensis
CTTGGTAGCCCTTTATCCAAGCATGTTACTGCCCAAATATCATCATCCAAGGCCTTTTGGTTATTGAGGAGAAGTTGTTTAAAGGTTTTTAACATTGTGAACCCTGTGACCTTGAAAAAAGATGAAGGTCATTCGTTTGAACAAACTTGGTAGCCCTTCATCCCAGCATGTTACTGGCCAAATAACATTATCTTCATCCTCTTGGTTATTGAGAAGTAGTTTTAAAGGTTTTAAATATATTTGACCTCTGTGACCTTGAAAATGGGTGTTGGTCATTTGTTTGAACAAACTTGGTAGCCCTTCATCCCAGCATGC
>NW_018443886.1:0-315 GCF_002113885.1 Mizuhopecten yessoensis
TTATGGCCCATTGAATAATGAAAAACGTCATTATCTGCCGCGTTTTGTTTCTGTGCAATTACTACAACAAATGTTATCCGATTTTCTTTACGCTTGGTCATCGGGTTAAATGCCTTAAGGACTTGACCATGTTGGATGATCACTTACAGCAGACCCCCTTTGGTGGAGTTATGGACCCTTGAAAAACGAAAAACGTAATTACCTGCTGGGTTTTGTTCATAGGGTTAAATTCCTTAAGGGCTAGGCCAGTTTGATGACCACTTTCAGCGGACCCCATTTCGCGGAGTTATGGCCCCTTGAATAATGAAAAACGTC
>NW_018443887.1:0-315 GCF_002113885.1 Mizuhopecten yessoensis
TACAGTCGTAACTGTTCATGAGCTAATCCTGTGTAACCTTGTTGTTACAGTCGTAACTGATGATGAGCTTATACTATGTAACCTTGTTGTTATAGTCGTAACTGTTGATGAGCTAATCCTATGTAACCTTGTTGTTACAGTCGTAACTGTTGATGAGCTAATCCTATGTAACCTTGTTGTTAGTCGTAATTGTACTTGATTTAATCCTATGTTACCTTGTTGTTACAGTCGTAACTGTAGTTGATCTAATCCTTTGCAACCTTGTTGTTTCAGTCGTAACTGTTGATGAGCTAATCTTGTGTAACCTTGTTGTTA
>NW_018443888.1:0-315 GCF_002113885.1 Mizuhopecten yessoensis
AGCATCCCTAGGTAGTGGGGATTCAAAATTGTACAAATGGTGGGAGTGATCCCTGGGGGCTGATGAGGGGCGGGGCCAAAAGGGGGCAATTTGTCTATATTGCTATAATCGACTTATTCTGTAGAAATATGCACTGGATATAAATTATATTTGGTCGGAAGCATTCATGGGAGGTGGGGATTCAAAATTGATCAAATAGTGGGGCTGACCCCCTGGGCCAAGTGTTGGGGTCAAAATAGTTTTATTACTGGAAATTGTTGGGATCCCCATCCCAAAACTATATATTCAACTGAGTACAAAAGGAAGAATGCACAT
>NW_018443889.1:0-315 GCF_002113885.1 Mizuhopecten yessoensis
GTTGTATTATATAGTTTAGGGTAGGTGTTGTATTATATAGTTTAGAGTAGGTGTTGTTTTATATGGTTTAGGGTAGGTGTTTTATTATATGGTTTAGGGTAGGTGTTGTATTATATAGTTTAGGGTAGGTATTGTATTATTATATAGTTTAGGGTAGGTGTTGTATTATATGGTTTAGGGTAGGTGTTGTATTATATAGTTTAGAGTAGGTGTTGTTTTATATGGTTTAGGGTAGGTGTTTTATTATATGGTTTAGGGTAGGTGTTGTAGTATATAGTTTAGGGTAGGTGTTGTATTATTATATAGTTTAGGGTA
>NW_018443890.1:0-315 GCF_002113885.1 Mizuhopecten yessoensis
CGTAAAATTGTACATGTGTATACATACATGTTATTAAACAATACTGGTGTACATATATGTAGTTAGACTGTACATTTGATTACATACATGTTATATATTAACACTGGTGTAAATATTTGTAGTTAAATAGTACATGTGTATGCATGCATGTTATATTGGCATACTGGAGAACACATATGTAGTTAAATTGTACATTTGTGTACAATCACGTTATATAACTACAATTGTGTATATATTTGTAGTTAAATTGAACAAGTGTGTACATATATATTTTTTATTAAGCAATAGGCAAAAATGCCTTTGTGCATTACATAA
>NW_018443891.1:0-315 GCF_002113885.1 Mizuhopecten yessoensis
TAGTTTACGCGATAAGAGTAGTTTAATTAACTTTTTGATTTTTTGACTTATTGACTATTTTATTTTTATTATATCTATACGACAATCATGATTTTTTTAATAATGTAAACACTGTCATTGGAGAAACCAGAGTTATCGGCTATCTACATATCTGGGTTCTGTGGTTGAATCTGGATTATTCTCGAGTGGGTGATATGTCAATGGTATAGGCCGTCAGAGGTTTATTTGTCTGAAACTCGATGGGATGAAAAATTTACACATAGAATACTTGCAATACACCTTTCACATATACTACATGTACCTGTATATATTTTT
>NW_018443892.1:0-315 GCF_002113885.1 Mizuhopecten yessoensis
GGATCCCTAGTCCATGAAATGAGTGAAATGTGGCGCTGAGCTTAAAACCGGACACCAAATATCAGCCACAATCATTTTATGTCAGGATTGATCAGGGATTATTATGTTGTCAAAGTGGGGGTGGCCTTTAATCCGGTCATGTGGTGTTTTTTTTGGGGGGGTGGGGGGGGAGAGGCATTAAACTATAAGCATGGAATTATCAGCGGTAACATACTGGCATATGTATGGTGGCATATTTCAGCCATCCACTTACGACTTACGTATGTCGACAATTATTGAAAGATGTTAACATAATCTGAGAAGAATTCAAGATGT
>NW_018443893.1:0-315 GCF_002113885.1 Mizuhopecten yessoensis
AAAGTTGTTTGCCAGCTTATTTTGAACTTTTATGCAACAATGTCATGAGTTTCTTGTCACGAATCAGAATTATATATAATATAGTATACAATACGCAGCAAATTGTCATTGGAGGGCTTTACGCAAACGGTACCACGACATTCGACAAGTCTAACAAATCAAGTGTTGAAGGATTTATCTTGCCTTAAATGTTCACATCTTTACATATGTACACCGCTAGCTATATATGTATGTTCAACACGAAGAAAGTGTGACACTTGACTGTGTTTTAATTCAATCCCGGCTCCAAGGCAGCTCGGTACTTGACCCAGCATT
>NW_018443894.1:0-315 GCF_002113885.1 Mizuhopecten yessoensis
TTGCTTGCTTCATCTTACCTCATCCTCCTTGATTCAACATTGGTATAATACTTCATCTTACCTTATCACTACCCTAAACCTCATCTTACCCCATCCTCCTTGCTTGCTCCATCTTACCTCATCCTCCTTGATTCATCTTACCTTATCACTACCCTAAACCTCTTTACATCTACTGGTGCATATAAACCAATCATGTATGCCGAGGTACCTACAGAGTTTAAAAGCAGCTATCCTGAGGAATACTAGTCGTTTCGGTAACAAGTCGGTTCAGGAGTCCCGAAGTCGTTTCGGGACAAAATTAAGTCGTTTCGGGAC
>NW_018443895.1:0-315 GCF_002113885.1 Mizuhopecten yessoensis
ATAGTGTTAACCACTAAAACATCTAATTTATACTTCCTAAATTCTAAGATTAAGTTAATCTACGTGGCGCCTTATCACAACAACAACAAGAACATCTAATATTACTCAAAATGACGGTCAAGAGAAAGCAATAAAAAAACTTTGGTTCAAAGCTGTTTTAAGGATGGAATAACATAAGTAATTCAGATTTCAGATTACGTTTTCATCAATCGGACAAATGAAAATGTGTAACTTGAGGTAAAGCACGGAATTAGATTATCTAAGTCCGTGAGTACAGCAAAAAAATATGATTAAGCGTAACAGGGTGCATAGAAT
>NW_018443896.1:0-315 GCF_002113885.1 Mizuhopecten yessoensis
GGTATATTCTTCTAAACGTTAAGAATCAGTCGTTTGGTTGAGATGATACCACAAACATATCATCAACCAATCTACTGAATTAGACTTTTTCACAGTTATTAGTATAAATGATCCTCAAGGATGTGTGAAACATTACATAGCTACTTAATAAAGCCAAATATATTTACAGATTACCAGGCATTATACTGCACGCAGATTATGTGCACTGTCACAGGTATTTGATATATTGAAGACACTTCCTTACTGAAGTAATTGATGTCACTAAAAGTTCGACACTGGCTTCTCTTTTGGTGTGTTGGCTGGAAAATAAAACAT
>NW_018443897.1:0-315 GCF_002113885.1 Mizuhopecten yessoensis
ATAATACAAAATATATGCCCCAGACAAATGTTTTCAAAACTTAAAGGTCACAGGTCAAGTCATTGGTCACAGTGACCCAAGTCTTGCACTCTGCATTCCACCATCTCTCTATGTCCTTGTATCTAGAGGTAGCTTTTCTATACCTTAGCTATAACAGTTTTTCAAAAATCGCTCCAATCTCTGCATCGCGTTCCGTCGCCGTCGCTCGAATGGTCGGCCCGAAATTGTCGTAATTTTGGAATCGGAAGTAGATCTAAGCAACTTAATCATTTTTTTTGAAATATCTACACAGTATAGATATTGTTCTATAGTAAC
>NW_018443898.1:0-315 GCF_002113885.1 Mizuhopecten yessoensis
TTTACTTTTTTTGAAAAACGCGCTTCTCTGCGACGCATCATTTGGCGCGTATACATTACCTATGCTGTAAACAGTGTTAAATAATTATATATTGATTAAGATAAACCTTCATTGATCTACTACAGATGTACTCCAAATATTACATGCATGGATCTGTTTTTGTTATACAGATTGTAATACCTTTGCTAGTACTTGTACCGTGGTTATGCACACACCGGCTGCTATATTCCGTTTGAATGTATGGCTCAAGTTCGTTTGTGTAATAGGTTTCTTGTAAATGTACTATTTCTGCTTTTTATGTGTTGAGCCATTCAT
>NW_018443899.1:0-315 GCF_002113885.1 Mizuhopecten yessoensis
AAAAAAGGCCAACACACTTATAATTATCTAAACTAGAGAAATAACATACATTTTACCAAAAGAATAACTACCCAAGGCCTGCATGTATGTACGGTAAAAAAAGGGGGGGGGCTGGAACATTACCTAAAGTTTCGCCATGCAGTTATCAGCACTTTGTCATGCGTAGTTTTATAGACCGTTGAGAATCCAACATAACCTACATATATGTAGCATATTTATCAAAACAATGGACCTTGACCTTCGTTGCGTTGAAGGTCACATGGGTCAAATGAGCAAAATAAAAATAGCAAAGTCCTGAAATAGTTCATTTTACAC
>NW_018443900.1:0-315 GCF_002113885.1 Mizuhopecten yessoensis
ACCATTGGAGGCGTTGGACATGAAGGATCTAGGTGCCCAACATTTGAGGTATGGGACAGGAAGGATCTTGTTACCCACCATTGGAAGTGTGGGATAGGATGGATCTTGTTACCCACCATTGGAGCTGTAGGACATGAAGGATCTCGTGACAAGCATTGGAGGTGTAGGACATGGGGAATCTTGGTGCCCACTATTGGGGGTGTAGGATATTAAGGATTTATTTGGGTAATTTCTACCCAGAGGCCTCCCACTGCTAACAAATTTGATAAATCTACATCCCACAAACAACATATCTAAAGTTGCCTGTCAGTTCCT
>NW_018443901.1:0-315 GCF_002113885.1 Mizuhopecten yessoensis
GGTTAGTACAAGTACGTTAGTCACCATAACTAACCGTACTGATCTTTGGCGACTTGAGGCCGGGGATGTAATACGAATAAGTACGGATAATTACGGTTTATTACGGACTACAACCGATTAGTACGTTCTATTAAGGATCAGGAAGGATGTACTGTGGTTGTCTGATCCAGGCTAAGAAAGTGTCACTGATAAACAAGTACTGCTACGATTGACTTAGGATACAATTCGGACAGCTACGAACCACTACAGATTGTGGCTAATCTGACGTTTGATCTGTGAATGTGTGACTGGGGCATAATTAAAAGGCAGGATTTT
>NW_018443902.1:0-315 GCF_002113885.1 Mizuhopecten yessoensis
GGGGGGGGGGGTTGTCAGACACATTTGACACATATTGTGGAAAGATGGAAACATTTTGAATTCGAGTAACTATATTTTTAGTTTTCTGTAAAACAAATTCGTTTAAGCACAACGTAATAGACAATTAGAAAGGCGACATTTAGCGTGATTTCGTTTCCTAATGAATATGTATTCATAGCGGATTAAGTGGTAATAAATGAGTTATTCACGTGGTTATCATATGATTGTAGCAAATTAATACTTAAACATTAGGGTAAATAATTTTATTTTTAGGAGGAAGCGACATACTCCCTCAAAAGGAAATGACCGGATATC
>NW_018443903.1:0-315 GCF_002113885.1 Mizuhopecten yessoensis
TATAACTAGGATGGTTGTTACACAGATATAACTATGATGGTTGTATCACAGATATAACTATGAAGGTTGTTACACAGATATATTTATGATGGTGGTAGCACAGATATAACTGTGATGGTTGTAACACAGATATAACTATAATGGTTGTAACACAGTTATAACTATGATGGTTGTAAAACAGATAACATATTATAAGAGGGTTGTAACACAGATATAACTATGATGGTTGTAACACTGTTATAACTATGATGGTTGTAATACATATAAAACTATGATGGTTGTTACACAGATATAACTATGATGGTTGTAATACAG
>NW_018443904.1:0-315 GCF_002113885.1 Mizuhopecten yessoensis
TTTGATTAAAATCTATGTATGTTAAGAAATGAAGTGGCTTGAATGACATCAATGAAGCCTGTCTTTGTCAGAAATCAAATCGTCCACCAATTATCTTGACATTTGGACCTCGATTTCACTGGGTTTATTCTCTTGCTGTGCCCGACCAATGTACCCACTTTGAATAAACTTGAAATCCCTTTAAGGTGTCTACTGTAATCAAACGGTTCATCCCTCATCTTGACCTTTCTTTTGTCTAACTCACCCTATAAAGTCGAAATTCTTGGCGAACACACGATGGATATCCAAAATAATTATTACCCATGCCAAGATATG
>NW_018443905.1:0-315 GCF_002113885.1 Mizuhopecten yessoensis
CCCTACAGTGACAATAGAGTTCACTCTCCATAAACACTTTACTACATTGACAATAGAATACATTCTCTATAAACACTTCACTACAGTTACTATAGCGTTCACTCTCCATACACAATTCATTAAACAGACAAAAAAAAAGGTCCCTCACCAACAATAGTTCATTACACAGACAATAAAGTTCACTCAACATCAACATTTAGCCCTGTTTTACAAATCGGCTGTCCTATAACGCTACCATTCCACAGTTAGCCCTATCTAACGAAACTAATAGCATTATAACGCTACCATTCCACATTCAGCCCTGTCTTACGAAAC
>NW_018443906.1:0-315 GCF_002113885.1 Mizuhopecten yessoensis
ATCAAACATGGTCAGGTCGGTCATCAAACATGGCCAACATGGTCATGTCGGTTATCAAACATGGTCAGGTTCGACATCAGACATTGTCAGGTCGGTTATCAAACATGGTCAGGTCTGACATTATAATGGTCAGATCAGTTATCAAACATGGTCAGGTCAGTGATCAAACATGGTTCGGTCGGTCTTCAAACATGGTCAGCCTGGACATTAAACATTGTCAGGGCGGACATCAAATATGGTCAGATTTTACATCAAACATGGTCAGATTTTACATCAAACATGGTTAGATTTTACATCAAACATGGTCAGGTCTTT
>NW_018443907.1:0-315 GCF_002113885.1 Mizuhopecten yessoensis
ATACAGGATGCATACACTTTACAACATTGGTCACATACAGGCTACATTCACTTTACACCATTGGTCACATACAGGTAACATACACTTTACACCATTGGTCACATACAGGTGACATACACTTTACACCATTGGTCACATACAGAATACATACACTTTACAACATTGGTCACATACAGGCTACATTCACTTAACACCATTGGTAACATACAGGTTACATACACTTTACACCATTGGTCACATCCATGCTACATTCACTTTTCACCATTTGTCACATACAGGTTACATACACTTTACACCATTGGTCACATACAGGAT
>NW_018443908.1:0-315 GCF_002113885.1 Mizuhopecten yessoensis
CTGTGTATAACTTGTTATATGTGTTAACTAATTATATAACTGTTTTTACTTCATAATAATGCTATAATTTTATATTACACATATATATGTATATATGTTATGAATACCATGATAGGCAGGTACAGATGCCTGCATCACTATAGATGGTAAATGACACAAGTGATTGGAAATTAGTTTAAAATCATTATCGATAATCGGTTTTAATCGGATAGTGATTGCAGTTTGATGATTTCAGCATAATTATCTTCTACAGAACCATTTAATGCTCGAATCAAATACTCTTCATGGAATCAGGATGGAAAGGTCTTTAAGGTT
>NW_018443909.1:0-315 GCF_002113885.1 Mizuhopecten yessoensis
TTCTCCCTCTGCAATATTCTTAGAAGTGGTGTGTGCTTAATTCCTCGGATTGCATACAGAATAAAATTGTTTTACGACTGGGAGTGAAAAATCTACATATTGTAAAGAAAGGGGTGCGGTGCGCCACAGACGTATATATTATATACTCTGGATGGGCCTGATCAGACACTTTGTTTAAAAAAGTTTTGTTTTAAAAACTAACCATCGGGCGATTAAAACAGAGGCGTATAAAACCAGTATATACGCAGTACAAACACTATAGTATAGTACATATGTCTCTGGTTAAAGGATTTTAAAAGGGGATGGCCGGGGTAG
>NW_018443910.1:0-315 GCF_002113885.1 Mizuhopecten yessoensis
ATACTATTACTGGACAAGACACAATTATGATATTAGGATTGACCCCGAGGTCTGGCTCTACCCCTAGGGAATTGGGTCATAACTTGAGTTGAGATCCCCCACCCATAGCCATTTACACATTTGTAACAGAGGTCATTATTTGTCCAATGCCTCCAACAGGAGTCGAACCCGGGATCTTTGGCTTGCAAGTCATACGCTCTACCGAATAAGCTTAAGAGAAAATCTCCCTAGTCGAGAGGGTAGGAAGCGGCTAGTATTTTACCAGGGTGTCATACTCCCCCTCAAGGAAAGAACTCGTCCCGAGTTTTCCAGGGG
>NW_018443911.1:0-315 GCF_002113885.1 Mizuhopecten yessoensis
TCTCCAGGGGTATCCGACAGAGGGTTACCCCCAGGGGCAGTTGACAGGAGCTAATATGTATACCCAGGCCGGTATGATACACACCTCTATGGCAGGCAGTCAAACATCCCAGTCAGCTCAGTCAGGTCAACAGTCCTGGCAACAACAGGAGTCACCATACCAACAAACAGGACGGGGTTACCCAGTACAGCAAGTCTCTGGGGCAACACAGTTACCACAGCAACAGACACAGCAAAGTCAAAGTCAGTTTTTACAGCAACAGGTGTCTCAAGGTCTACCAACACAACAGGTGTACTCTTCTCCAAACCTTGCTAC
>NW_018443912.1:0-315 GCF_002113885.1 Mizuhopecten yessoensis
AGGTGGTAGGGCAGTTCGATGAGTTTGCGTGTGTTGTACATGTTGTGGCAGTATAGGGTGGGCTGTTCCGGTACTGAGCGGACGGCGTTAGGGTACGACGCCGTCTTCTTTTTGTATAACTTCAGAGCTTTTCGCTTCTTATACCAGACTCCCTGGAAATAGTCTGCCAGTAATACATGTATCTTCACAGCACGATCCTTCGAGAGATACCGTTCTGTTGCCATCTACAGAAATCCAGGTAAAATACTCGTGAGACAATTATGAGACGACAGTAACACAAGGTGTTGGAATATCAGTATTCCCTATGGTCGCAAC
>NW_018443913.1:0-315 GCF_002113885.1 Mizuhopecten yessoensis
ATTTGTTGATGGTGTACAGGAAGATATGACAACGAAATCATGATCTTCCGCAAAATGGCTGCCGCAGACTGGTTTCTGATTAGTCGAGATTTATGCATTCTACAACATCCCTTAAACATGTTTGGCACAACGGCGCATATGGGTAATGATCCTGCATTTGGGTAATTGTTACCCATTTGAGTAACAATTTAATCACTGAAATGGGGAATAGAGTGAAATAAAAACACTAATGTCACGACGAACATTACTGCGACCTGTGCTTTTTTTTTCAATTTGACAAAATATCTGTGTTAGGTTGGGTGCTGATGGTTATTA
>NW_018443914.1:0-315 GCF_002113885.1 Mizuhopecten yessoensis
ATATAAGTTACCTTTGTGTGTGCCCGGCTGAAACGATGACGTATGAAGCTACCTTAGTGCTTTTTATGTGCGACAATAAGATATGTACCAGAGGGTTTACACAGCTAACAATGATTATACTTCCTGGTTTGTGCCATACACATTTACTTACAGACAGGTAGGAACAATAACGACAATGTCTGTATATAGGATCTCCACATACTTTTGACTATATTAAACTATTTATGAAAGAAAAATTCCAGAGAATGACGCCTGGATTATAAAAGCTGAACTATTATTTCCTGCATACTACCAGCACAGGAAGATAGCCCGCGG
>NW_018443915.1:0-315 GCF_002113885.1 Mizuhopecten yessoensis
AATGATTTATATTTCCATTTTTTGGGAGATGCTTTTTTTCCTGTATTTTAGGAAGTTCATATATTCCTTGTATCCTGGAAATTCACATTTTCTCTATTATTAAAAGTTATAAAAAAGTAATTGTTTTCGGGAGTTCATAACTTCCCTATCTTTTAGAGAGTGGATTTGATGGGGTGGGGGGTGGGAGGGGGGGGACCCACTTGTCTAATACAACTTTGTATTTGTCAAGGACATTTGTTATTCTTACCCATGTTGCGTCCCCATTTTGTTAAAGATGCAAACCTTTGGAACTAGCTCCATAGGTTTTCCACTGAG
>NW_018443916.1:0-315 GCF_002113885.1 Mizuhopecten yessoensis
ATTCAGGTGGGTAAATAAATATTGCATACAGGTCTATTTAGCAACCCAGTAAAATGATTAAGCTGGTGACTAAAGCACGATATGTACTACAGGGGAGACATATTGTACTAGAAGACATGGAAGCTTCACACACATACGTTTCAAATACTAGTTTGTAACAATGTAGTACAGAGTTAGAGCCATAAATAGCGCAAACCAATAAGAGAACAGATGAAGATTGACATTCTGAAGGGAATATGTATACAAACAATGACACTTGTTCTTTGAAATATTTTATTCGCGTGGGTAAATATATACATGTATTGCATGCAGGTC
>NW_018443917.1:0-315 GCF_002113885.1 Mizuhopecten yessoensis
TCACCCTGGGCTATTGGTTAGATATCATCACCCTTGGCTACTGGTTAAATATAATCACCCTAGGCTATTGGGTAAATATCATCAGCCTAGGCTTTTGGTTACTTACTAAGTTTTGAAACAGCATCTTCAATTCCAACTTGTCCCTGTGTATTGATCATCTCAGCGAGAGATTTCAGGTTGGTCTTGTTTTGATCAGAAAGGCGGTTTATACATTTCTTCATTTGCTCATCTACATGTAGAAGTGTAGGAAAATAATACTGGTACTAGTCTTAAACGAGGAAGTAAGTAAGTGGTAAATGTATGCCCCCCCCCTCC
>NW_018443918.1:0-315 GCF_002113885.1 Mizuhopecten yessoensis
ATTATAACAAAAAACAATTGTTGAGTACAATTACATGAATGTATAGAAACACACGTAACGGGCCATCAATGACTCTACACGAGAGTACGAAGTTCAACATATACTTCGTATATACCTATCTAATGTTTTGTATTATTGATTGACACATGGATACGATATATCAACTGTTACGTTGTCAAAATTATAATTGAAAATAAACATTTTTTTGTAAACCTGTTGTGCAAAATGTTGATCGAACCACATACAATACATAATATATTGATTTTGTCTTTCATTTTAAGTGTTTATAAAAATAAAACGTACAGTCGAACCTCG
>NW_018443919.1:0-315 GCF_002113885.1 Mizuhopecten yessoensis
AAGTATAAGAGGATATTAGAAAAATAGCGTAGTTACAAGTGAATAATTCTAATTCAAAAGCACTCATGTGCACAAGCATAATATTTTTAAAATTTCAACTTGATGGATAAATAATACTTTGACAACAATGAACGTTCAATTTATTGAAGTGTCCCTCTCAGGATTTACACGACTACCCATGTTAGGGATTTACTTACGGTCTAAATCTAAAGATTTATGATTGCCTAAGATTGCTTAGACAATAACGCAGTGGCCAACACAAACATTGGTATCTCATCCTCAAGTAGTAAACATCAACAATGGCATAGTAAAATC
>NW_018443920.1:0-315 GCF_002113885.1 Mizuhopecten yessoensis
TCTACGTTAGTCAACAAAAATGGCTGACCTAGTTTCCGGAGATGGCAGAGGCAGGGGCACTGTTAAAAAGGGTTTTGCCAATGGGATTTGACACATTTCACAATGTATTTGCACATGGAATTGATGTACATGTAATGGTTCATTTACCGTGTGATCGGTTAGAGTTGAGACCCCAGACAGTTGTACAACCCCACCACACAATCTGTTTTTCAAAGTCAAATACGTTACGAGATGAAATACCATATTGTGTGAGACTATTCCGGATATCAATTATAATGACAATGTTGTTTGAGTATTTTTTTATACTGTATGCAC
>NW_018443921.1:0-315 GCF_002113885.1 Mizuhopecten yessoensis
ACCTATTACTTTTCGTGTTCTTCTAACCGTATTATTGCTGCAAGTGGAAAATAATATGTCACAACTTTGAGATCATGATGTGCACATGGACACGTATTATCCGATTGTTAAATTATAATCGCACGAAAAATACCAATCTGACCTGTTGTAAACTTTGTGGTTATAATGTTCTTAAATTATACCATAATTGTCACATATTTCCGCTGATTGATTCATAATGATGACGGTGGCCTTTTTAATAACCAATTGTAAAATTAAACAATACGCAATTTTGCCATGCCCACCAACGCTCATGTGTGGTTTCATAAATGCATT
>NW_018443922.1:0-315 GCF_002113885.1 Mizuhopecten yessoensis
CAGACAACAACAGAAGTGATGTATACCGCAATGTTTGGCGCGGGAATCGCAACTTCCGATTGATTGGAGCTCTTGGCGATGAAATTACTGCGCAATGTTGTTTGTTGTGAAAATTTTATTGTTGTTATCTGAAATATTGATTTACTATGAACCAACAAGTGTTATATGTCTTTATAAATTAAATTATAAGGGATAACCATGATTATATACGGTATAACCCCCACAATTATCCTGGTTATTCCGTAAATATATTTGAAGTTAATCAAATGTAATTGTAATTGACGATATACTACTTCTGGAAGCCATTAACGCGAT
>NW_018443923.1:0-315 GCF_002113885.1 Mizuhopecten yessoensis
GTGACATGGCATGTTGGTGTGCTTGTCCCCCGTGATAGCCCGGAACTGATGCCGACTTTTAGTGCTTTCTCACTGAAATACCATGCCGAAGGCCCCCTTCACGGCATTCCACCCTGTCATTGACAGAGTGACAATGCCTAGCTTTGACATTTTTGGGGCTAACCGTGTAAATAAAATTACTAGACGGGATTATAATTGTTTATCATGAAATCGATAAATGTTTACCTGAACTATAGACTGGTTGTATAGGGTTTACCGCCTTATTAACAGTTAAGGTCATTAAATGACGTGCCTGCATGCGTGTTGTGTTACGTG
>NW_018443924.1:0-315 GCF_002113885.1 Mizuhopecten yessoensis
AGGTTGACTTAAATATAGTTTAATGTTGATGGTCTGAAATATGTAATCGTAACTCCTTTGGTAGGCCGCTTCGAGAACCAAGCTATATACGTGTGGCCATGTTGCGTTCACACATGTGACATTGATAAACATTTACGAAACAACAAAGCGCAGTGTATTGTAAAAATTGAAAAGACATAAAAGAAACACAAAAAATCATGTTTTTTAAATTAAATAACACCATGTCAATAGCACAATTAGGGTAATATCTACAAAGTGTTACAATGGGTTAAAATTAGAATATATATTTTTAATAACTGTCTGAAGTTAGTGGCC
>NW_018443925.1:0-315 GCF_002113885.1 Mizuhopecten yessoensis
ACTATTCAACAAGTCATCAGTAAACTGACTATACAACAAGTCATTGGTTAACTTACTATACAACAAGTCATCAGTAAACTTACTATTCAACAAGTCATCAGGTAACTGATTACACAACAAGTCATCAATAAACTTACTATTCAACAAGTCATTAGTAAACTGACTGCACAACAAGTCATTAGTAAAATTACTATTCAACAAGTCATCAGTAAGCTTACTATACAACAAGACATTAGGCAACTTACTATTCAACAAGTCATTAGTAAATTTACTATACAACAAGTCATTAGTGAACTTACTACATAACAAGTCATT
>NW_018443926.1:0-315 GCF_002113885.1 Mizuhopecten yessoensis
TACTGTATGTAACAGTTCTGTTGTGCAGTACTGTATGTAACAGTTAAGTTGTGGAGTACTGTGTTTGCCTAATTTTAGAATGTTTTATGAATATTAACAAAAATATATAGATATATCAGAGTAGACAGTGTAAACCAATTTGCCCATTCACCCAAAGTCAAGGACACTTCATTGAGTTAAATGTGAGATCATTATAAATGTTGAATATAACTTTCATTAAACCTCATTGTTGAATGTATCATGACAATGTGTGGTGTGAGGATATTAAAGCAATGCTTAAGTGTGCCTCTGACCACTGTCATTGACCAATGCTTA
>NW_018443927.1:0-315 GCF_002113885.1 Mizuhopecten yessoensis
TGGCATATTGCCGCTATATAACCCTACCAAATTCAGCTGGCACTCATATACGCTATGAATGTCATTCATTGAACAAGCATACACAATACTTACACTATTTGAACTAAATGCTGAATAATAATAAGTGTTATTTAATTTTCTATGATTAGCAATTAATTAGGGTCCTAGCTTCCGATAATGCTAAATGATCCTGTTTATAGCGAGTCGGTGACATACCATATCACAAACTTTTTCCTGCAGAGAGGGCTGTTGAAAAGTATTTTTTTATATTGTGAACTCTTGAAAATCAATACTCATTTTGACCACAGCATTCAG
>NW_018443928.1:0-315 GCF_002113885.1 Mizuhopecten yessoensis
ATCTGTAGGTTTACAATATATATCGCTAACAATATTTTGTCCTTTGATTTCTACAAAAATATCCAAGAAAGGTATTCTTTTTTTCACCAGACTCCATTGTGTTATTCAAATCGGGATGCAAAGTATTTGGCATATTTGAAAAATTCTAGAAGATTTTCACCTAATAAAGCAATCATCTAAAAATCTCAAAATGTTGTCTTTAAAATAATTTGCAAAAGTAACACCAAATGTATTTCTGAAGAAGCCCTAGAAGGCAGAAAAGCCTAGCGGAAGATTTAACAGATTTATGTTGTATTCTATATATAAATATATATT
>NW_018443929.1:0-315 GCF_002113885.1 Mizuhopecten yessoensis
ACGGAAACGTGCATGGGTCCCACATATAAAATAGAAATTAGGAGACGGAAACGTTCATGTTTTCCACATATCAAATATAAAAAAGGAGACGGAAACGTGCATGTGTCCCACATATAAAATAGAAAATAGGAGACGGAAACATGCATGTTTTCCACATACAAATTAGGAGACGGAAACGTGCATGTTTTCCACATACAAAATAGGAGACGGAAACGTGCATGTGTCCCATATATGAAATAAAAATGAAGAGACGGAAACGTGCATGAGTCTCATATATAAAATAAAAATGAAGAGACGGAAACGTGCATGGGTCCC
>NW_018443930.1:0-315 GCF_002113885.1 Mizuhopecten yessoensis
CGGTGGTGGGGAAAAAAGAGAGTGATGTCTGATAGGGTTAGTTGTATCCCTTCGATGATACTATATCATTTAAACGCCACAGTACAAACTAGATGTTTTGAAACGCGATTCTTCCTGGGCCTCTACATATGTCCCCTCAGTCCACAGGCCGATCTGATAGCACGTTCCGAAGATCATATTACGAGCCGGCTGTCTAGACGGCACGACTGACCGTGTAAATGATCACAGAAAATAGTAAAGTTAGCCTCAACCCTTAAGTCCACAAAGTAGGCCAGGTCCACTGCTGTACTTGACGGGAAACGGCCTTTGTCACGT
>NW_018443931.1:0-315 GCF_002113885.1 Mizuhopecten yessoensis
GTATTATCACAAAAAAGGATGTACCTGTAAGTGCCAATAGTTATAAATTTCCTGTTTCTTTTGATAGGGATTATAGTGTTTTTTTCATAAATAAGGGCTGTGAGTCACAGATGTATTTACCTGTCGTACATACCTGTTGGACATACCTGTTGGACATAAAGCACAGATATTATGTTTATTCATTACGCAGCTTTAAAAATAAATCATCTCATTTGAAAAATGTTAAAAAGGATATCCATGCGATAATTTATATTATATTGTTTTACTAAGTTTTAGGTACGGTTGTATCAATACGTTACATACCAAATGAAAACT
>NW_018443932.1:0-315 GCF_002113885.1 Mizuhopecten yessoensis
CATATAGAGAGGCAAGACAGACACATATAGAGAGGCAAGACAGAACATATAGAGAGGCAAGATAGAGACATATAGTTCCATTCAACAAACATTTTAGATATTTCTTGCTATTTTCTTCATTTTTAAGGTATTCTTATCCATATTGATGCTTTGACAATATAATAGGACAGTTATCAATACTAAGTTCCCCCTTTTTATGTTATTTCTGCCTCTCTGATGTTATTTAGCCTTTTTATGTTATTTCTGCCTCTCTGATGTAATTTAGCCTTTTTAATGGTTCACACTCTTCCAATGGGGTTTCGCCTTTATTATAAT
>NW_018443933.1:0-315 GCF_002113885.1 Mizuhopecten yessoensis
TGACAATAGACCTTAATTTGAAACAAAAATACCCTGTAAAATATTTTAGTTACAAAAAGTCAATCCGTACTGTTCGCGAAGTTAGCTGATCGATAAACAACGGCTGTGCAGCGGCTAAGCTCATCAGGTCACGATGCGGTTGGAATGTCAACGGGCTGGGTGAATTCAGAATTAGACGAGCAAGACTTGGAGAGTAGAACTTTATTTAAATGGAGGAATGGATATAAATATCAGTTTATGAAAGCTATAAGAGTTCATTCAGATAGCTTGAACAACTCGGTTGTTATTACTGAAGAATTAAATCAAGACTCTATT
>NW_018443934.1:0-315 GCF_002113885.1 Mizuhopecten yessoensis
GGACGACCAGCCTGTGGGGACGACCAGCCTGTGATGTCCCTGCAGAACATGGGGTTTTATTGTGTGCGATGGTACTGGGTAGACCGACAAAGGGTGTAAAAGTAGTCTCTCGATATTTAGCTGGTTCTCCTGGAATGTATCACAGTAAGTCATAGATCAAAGTTTGCTTAGTTCACACAAGTCATACCCAATGTTTTGGAGTCAAATCATTTTTTTATTCAAATACTTCCGTCTGCCTTGTTGATATAATCTATTACCATAAGTTCAGTCGTCGGTTACACATTGTATAGTAGGTTACACATTGTATAGTAGGTT
>NW_018443935.1:0-315 GCF_002113885.1 Mizuhopecten yessoensis
CTCTGTGAACTCCATCTCGTCCATACCCTCACCAGTGTACCAATGTAAGAAAGCCTTACGACGGAACATAGCGGTGAACTGCTCAGATACGCGTTTGAAAAGCTCCTGAATGGCGGTGCTGTTACCAATGAAAGTACCGGACATCTTGAGACCGCGTGGTGGAATGTCACAAACGGCGATCTTTGTATTGTTTGGGATCCACTCCACAAAGTAGCTGCTGTTCTTGTTCTGAACGTTTAGGAGCTGCTCATCAACTTCTTTCATAGACATACGACCACGGAACACAACTGCAACCGTCAGATAACGCCCGTGACG
>NW_018443936.1:0-315 GCF_002113885.1 Mizuhopecten yessoensis
AATAAAGCAATGTATGATGAATTTGGTATAACACACAATCATTAACTTTAGGTTGCCCTTCCTCCTAGGCTATTGTCATATACATAATTTGTACGTGCATGTTTATACCCTTTAGGTTATTTAGAGGTTATAATTAATTCTATTATAAACCAGTATGTGTTACACCACTATAAATAACAAACGCGGGAGTTGGTTACAGTTGAGCCATGATAACAGACATGCTATACTTAATTACAATATACTTCACTAACTCCTTACAAGATAGTCTCGTTCAACCAGACCCCCCCCCCCCCCCCCCCCCCCCCCCCCCCCCCC
>NW_018443937.1:0-315 GCF_002113885.1 Mizuhopecten yessoensis
GTTCTCACTGAGAGCATAATTGTAAATTTAAATGTTAAATATTTACGCTATTTCATTTTATAATTTCTTATTTGTACTAAAGTGATATATAAAAGTTATATCATATTATCACATACTTGCGATAGGAATCAACAAAGAAATCCTCTACAAGAAGGGTCATCAAACTCGAGACAGTCTTCATAGGTAAAGACGCAAGATATTCATACTTGAATACCTTGTTCTGTGCCTCTACACCATTGTTGGTGTTGACCACCAGAGTAAGTCCATTGCCCCGGTAGGCCCAGACCCACATCTTCAAAATAAAATGAAATTAGA
>NW_018443938.1:0-315 GCF_002113885.1 Mizuhopecten yessoensis
GGAAAAGCCTAGAGATTCCCTTACAGCTGTGGTATAGGCCGATTTTCGTCGTCTACGACTTGGACAGGTACATTCGATTTCGTACTGTAGTATTGAGTGACCCTGCATGTAGTGGCTTTGGTTCTTACTATGTGTACATACCCTTATTAGTCGCGATGGTAGTAGTCGGATCGACAGTTTGTCTGGATTGACAAATATCTGCTTTGGGCATATGGTTTATTTCTTATGACGGCCATCTTGCGAGGTGAGCCGGGGGAAGTTGTGTAATGCGTTGTCACTGGTCAATAGTCTTAGTTATTTACGGGTTTCAATCTG
>NW_018443939.1:0-315 GCF_002113885.1 Mizuhopecten yessoensis
TCGTGGTATAAATGTATGTGTATCTTTACTTTAAATAGATGGCATTTAAATATACATAGGTAAAAGCTGAAATATTCCAAACCTGATTGATGTGCATACCATAAAATCTACATCTTCACTTATATATTTCTAAACATTTTCTTCATGTTGGTAAATATGGACTATGAAATGTTCTTTTAACACAACCAATACAATTTTCTGTGTGACGTTTCAAAGACACTCGCACATCTCTGACCAAGTATTAAACAAAGCGTAGCGGAATCTGGGTCATTTCGGTTCATATATAACAACTATTGTACATGTGAACAACTCGTA
>NW_018443940.1:0-315 GCF_002113885.1 Mizuhopecten yessoensis
TTTTTTTACGTATATACTCGTTTGCTTGTTGAATTAACGTATATACTCGTTTGCTTGTTGAATTGTGTCTGGTAAAATGTTAGTAAGAACAAAGTGATTGATTTTTGAAGGTTATGAAATTATTATCTGAATGTAACTTCAAAATGGATCTGGATTAGCCAAATGTGATAGTGACGTCATATGAACTGAAATTTTGCAAATATTAAGGACCCGACAAAGTCAAATATAATACCCTGTCTCAGTATAACGACAACATATGTATACCTACCACATTGTTATTGAGAACAGAAAGCAATCACCAAATCAATAAAAAAA
>NW_018443941.1:0-315 GCF_002113885.1 Mizuhopecten yessoensis
CACGCATGGGCTGATGGTTTCGTAACGACACCAGGGTAGTCTGGAATAGAGGCTTATAATTAGTGCGTCGAAACGGCGAGTTTCATTTTATTAGATATTTGTAGTTTTATCTCTATTTGTGTGTGCTTTTTCGTTAATTCTATTTTCTATATTGTGGGTTTTGTTTACGTCCAGGTCGAGGTATGCAAGTCCAGCGCTCGACTCGCAAAACGTATCGGGGGTTCTTCCAGCGAGGTTCGAGAGGTACAAGGCCCCTGCCAACATTGAGAGTATATAGATTTTGATTACGTCATTGAAAATCATTGAGACCTAGCA
>NW_018443942.1:0-315 GCF_002113885.1 Mizuhopecten yessoensis
TGTATAAATTGTAATATACTGAAAGTCACTGCGTATAAATTGTAATATACTGAATGTCCCTGTGTATAAATTGTAATATACTGAAAGTCACTGTGTATTGATTGTAATATACTGAAAGTCAGTGTGTATAAATTGTTATATACTGAAAGTCAATATGTATAAATTGTAATATACCGAAAGTCACTGTGTATAAATTGTAATATACTGTAAGTCACTGTGTATCAATTGTAATATACTGAAAGTCAATGTGTATCAATTGTAATATACTGAAAGTCAGTGTGTATAAATTGTAATATACTGAAAGTCACTGTGTAT
>NW_018443943.1:0-315 GCF_002113885.1 Mizuhopecten yessoensis
TATATATCTATACCTACATACATCACCCGGAGTATATATCTATACATAAATACATCACTCGGAGTATATACAGTGTAGCTATACCTACATACATCATCCGGAGTATATATATATATCTATACCCGCACACATTAACCGGAGTAGATATTTATACCTACATACATCACCCGGAGTATAAAGCTTTACCTACACACATCATCCGGAGTATATATATATCTATACCCGCACACATCACCCGGAGTATATATCTATACCTACATACATCATCCGGAGTATATATATATTTATACCTGCACACATCACCCGGAGTATATA
>NW_018443944.1:0-315 GCF_002113885.1 Mizuhopecten yessoensis
AGGTATTTCGCGAAAGCAAACATAGTAAGAGCATTAACAGTCAATGGTGCATATTCCGAATTTAATTTCCTCCCTAACAACTGCATCCCTACTGGCTTTGTTTTGTTTTGATACGAGGCCGATTTTATTGATAATATCAAACAAGGCAATTAATACATCACCTGTTCTTTTAATTTTACATTCAGATATAGAGAATCGCACATGAGTTTCTATTAGATATGACATTTATGAAACAAGATCAGAATGTTTTGATTTTGCGAGGCTCTGTCGAGCAAAATTAAAACATTCTCAACGAGTTTTATAAATGTCATATCT
>NW_018443945.1:0-315 GCF_002113885.1 Mizuhopecten yessoensis
TGTTTTCTGTCCTTCTGAAGAAGGGCAGCAACCTGCATTCCTGAATATAATGGATATATTGACACATTTATCCACGTGGTTGCAATTGTGTAGTTTTTGGGCAACGCGTGCTGTATATATAACGTACTGGTTTACACTCAATGAACAATATACAGTGAAATATATTGGCTGAAATATTCTGAATAAATGATGTTAAAGATTCTGTATCACGGCCATATTAAAATATCTGATGTTAAAAAGACAATAAATATATTTCAGAATATACCAGGGTTTTTCCTTAATAATGTATCGTATTCCATTAAAATACTTTTAGCT
>NW_018443946.1:0-315 GCF_002113885.1 Mizuhopecten yessoensis
ATTGACACGTACAGTCCTATACTGCCACTGCATTCGAGAAAACAGCTTCCCAGCGCCTTATTGATACAGTTGATGTAGGTTTGGCAAACGGTTTGAAGGCTTGGTATTATGCCTACGTTCAAAGTGGCGCAACACACTTTTCACAAATATAAAACCTATCTATTTGAATCAATTCTAAGAAGATATTTGACGATAAACAATAGAGAGTACTGATATGAATGATGGTGCTTTAAATGCATCATTTGGTATTGCTCCTGTCGTTTTAATGTCATACGTTATGAGTATACGTTTATGTGATACGTTATGAGTATACGT
>NW_018443947.1:0-315 GCF_002113885.1 Mizuhopecten yessoensis
ACCAACGTTTAGCATGTGTTACACTATCAAAAGCCTTGCTGTTATCTACATATACGCAATACAGCATTTTTATTTGTTCTATTGTATTAACTATTAAACTATCTAATGTAATAGCATCATTGGTACCAAGCCAAGATTTACAATCAAATTTTGGACATCGGTAACAACCTCCTCCCTTATACCCCATTTTAATAATCTTTTATTTAACAAGGAAGTAAAAACTTGGCTAGATGACTTATTAATGTAATTCCCTGTAATTATTTACATTGTTAGCTCACCTGCCCTAAGGGCTAGTGAGCTTATCCCATGGCGCGG
>NW_018443948.1:0-315 GCF_002113885.1 Mizuhopecten yessoensis
ACAGTTTTTATGGTATCATGTCAGGAGAGAAATTATGTTTAATTGAATATCAATAGGAGATAAACATGATTATTTTTGCGATTTTGTTTGCAATATATCTGTTTAAATCACTGTATTTTTCAGCCATTTTCTAAAATATTTTCTAAAGTTTAAATTAGAACAAAACTAATTCATACATTTAGCTACAAAATGTATTGTATACAGAGTAATTCCCAGCTTTTATACCGTTATATAGCTAGCTACAATATGCAGGGCAATTTCGAGATTCATTACACAAACATTTAGCTACATGTACGCTATACAGGGTAATTCTGA
>NW_018443949.1:0-315 GCF_002113885.1 Mizuhopecten yessoensis
CCCCTCAAGCCAATACTTTGACTGTGAACTGTATCAGGTGATAGAGCTGGTCTCTGGGAACCAGAAACTTGCTGTATCACACAAACTCGTACTTAAATTGTGCACTAGTTATCAACAACGATGATATGTAAATAAACAAATTAAATTTAAAAAAAAATCTTCCACAGAAAGATTCCATTTCTGAACTCTAAAATTCCTTGATCAATCAAATATTTAGAAAAACTAGAAAATGTCTGTAAGACATAAATGCCCTCGCTCATGGATGGGACGGACGGGACGGGCAGACATTGGCAACACTATATGCCCCCCCCCCCC
>NW_018443950.1:0-315 GCF_002113885.1 Mizuhopecten yessoensis
AATATTTAACAGTTAACATTCTTTAACCTGATGATTATATATAACAATTAGTATTCTTTAACCTGATGATTATATTTAACAGTTAACATTCATTAACCTGTTGATAAAGCTTAACAGTTAACATTCTTTAACCTGATGATTATATTTAACAGTTAACATTCTTTAACCTGATGATTATATATATAAGTTGGTATTCTTTAACCTGATGATTATATATAACAGTTAACACTCTTTAACCTGTTGATTATATTTAACAGTAAACATACTTTAACCTGTTGATTATATTTAACAGTTAACATTCTTTAACCTGTTGAT
>NW_018443951.1:0-315 GCF_002113885.1 Mizuhopecten yessoensis
AATAGGACTGTTACCATTACGATCGCTCATTCGAAAGTATCGCTCACGCTACAGGGCCAAGCTACCGCGTTGCTTCGGGTCGGCTATATTGTTAAATCAAAATGGGCAGTGCGAGACCTCATTAAGTTGCTATAGGGAGTTATAGGGATCATCGATTGGTCAGGATAACTCAAGGTTAGCAAGCAGTGATTGCTCGGACATAGACAATGTTACAGAGTTAGATAAACTGGTCTGTACATAGATTTGCATCTAATAAATTTTGATACACTCCAGCTAAGGTAGGTAATACTAGGTATACTCGCTGGAATCTCCAGT
>NW_018443952.1:0-315 GCF_002113885.1 Mizuhopecten yessoensis
GTACTGGTGACGACAGGTGGTGTGTCTGTACTGGCGATGACGGAGTGTGAGGGCATCTGACAAATTGTCCGGTCTGGTCCCATTATGCAGGTGATCCCTAGGCCATCTACATCTGACATACAGATCCTATCAACAGAAGGTTATGTACAAGTAATTGTTAAGAAAATCATTCCAACAAACTTTTTCACTTATTTCAAATAAAGAAAGCGTGCATTTCTCAATGACTTCCATATGTGTAAATTTCATTTAACAAATGAAAAGGAAGCAAATTTTAATTAGAATTAGCATACACATGAATATTTAATTAGAATTAGC
>NW_018443953.1:0-315 GCF_002113885.1 Mizuhopecten yessoensis
CGACAAATAATCTGCATAGGATAATTATTCGGGACAGACACATCATATCAGATTGTATGCGCTAATCAACTGAAGAGACCTTTAATTATTACAATTACGTTGTGTGTTAAACAGGCACGGCCTATAGTATGATCTACAGTAATTCTGCTAGAGCGATTCGTTGGTAGTAAAAGAATTACCTTAGTATGGGAGCAAACCTTTATGGTGTGACTTACTTCTGACGGAACACAGGAATTTGACCTCTGAACTGTTTATACACACGAGCACAAATGTTGATCACACATATAAATGCGTTGTTCTACTTGGATATAAGAG
>NW_018443954.1:0-315 GCF_002113885.1 Mizuhopecten yessoensis
CATTAAGCAACGTGAGCCTATCTCTAGGGTACTATAGCATCCCGCAATCTATTTCACACACGCCAATTATAAAACGTTATTTCAAGCTCAAAGATTATTTCAGAAAGACGGTTATTTTGTAAGGATTTTTTTCTCTCAGGACTGGGATACAAACTATTATCATATACATTTTCTCAAACGTGTTATTCATTTTATGTTAAACCTTAATATTGCTTATCAACATTAGATTGATATACATTATGTCTCAGCAACAATGCTGCTGTAGTTGTGTATTAGTATACTAGCACAGTGAAAGGACTGTATATCAACAGATGA
>NW_018443955.1:0-315 GCF_002113885.1 Mizuhopecten yessoensis
ACATGCATATGAGCATTCAGACATTTAAAACGAATGATGTAGGCCAAACGAACCGTGCGGCTGAAGTTGAAGGATATTTACATCTCTAGGTTTGGGGTGTAGTGTATTGGAATACAGTATTAGTAATTAGTATCTTCCTTTTTTCTCTATTTGACTGTGATACCATAATCATATGGGGCCTATAATTTTTGTTATGTCAATTCCACTTTACCTAATTCCCATACCACACCATAGGAGCACAGCGACATGGGAATTTGTTACAACTTCCTGATATATATAATTGGCTCTAAACAAAGGTGTTCAGAGTAATTCTAC
>NW_018443956.1:0-315 GCF_002113885.1 Mizuhopecten yessoensis
GGATATTACTTTGCCTTGAATACTTTCAGAGATAAACAACAGTTTTGTCTTAAGAACCTCTCCTGAGGTCTGACACAGCTTTCCTTCGTTGCCTGTTATATTACCTACTAGCACAGGGCCTTATTAATGATCCCTGTTCCGCTGTCAAAAGCTGTAACTGTAGTCAAACCTTAGCACCTACCAGCTCACTTTAATAGACATGATCAGCAGCTAGTCAATCTTTAGCACCTACCAGCTCACTTTAATAGACATGATCATCAGCTAGTCAAACTTTAGCACCTACCAGCTCACTTCAATAGACATGATCAGCTAGTC
>NW_018443957.1:0-315 GCF_002113885.1 Mizuhopecten yessoensis
TCCCTCGGGTCAGAATTGGGGCCACGGCCAGAGGCCAATGTTTAAAATAGGCTGTAATGGGTATTGAGCTACAAAAATCTTCTTCTGACAAAAAGGAAATAACCACAGCGTTGATATTTTACTTTTAATATACCTTAAGGGTGACCATTCAAGTTTGTACAAATCAGACCCCTGGGGTCAGAATTGGGGCCCCGCCAAAAAGCCAATGTTTAACATAGGCTGTAATGGGTATTGAGCAGCAATAATCTTCTTCTGTCTAAAGGAAATAGTCACAGCTTTGATATTTTTAGGTCACTTGAGACGATTTACATTTTC
>NW_018443958.1:0-315 GCF_002113885.1 Mizuhopecten yessoensis
AGGGAGGTAAATCAGGTAGGTTAGTGTCAGTAATATCAGAGGCAAGAGTGATATCAATCAATCAATCAATGAGGCAGGGGAGAGTTAACATGTACGGAATAATTCTCAGTAATATCTTCTAAAACAAATCTTAGTACTGTAATTCCGTTATAATAATATCTTGCCTATGTCACTTAAATTTGTCATAGGGATAATGATACTAATTTCAACTTTGAAAAAAAAAAAAAATAACCTGGTGCTTTTTTGTGAAAAGTCTTAACAACTGTTTTGTAATAGTTTATGAAATTTAGTCCTTTGAAACAACTTTATGTCCAT
>NW_018443959.1:0-315 GCF_002113885.1 Mizuhopecten yessoensis
ATATGGGTTAGAGCAATTGTGTTGTATCGCATATACAAAAAAACGTATTTATTAGTAAGTATGTAATACAAATAAATATTTCTATGAAATTGATATCCGCGATTTAAATTCGCGGGTTAGTATTGGCGCATTCATTTTAAAAGCTTATCTGTCGCGAAAATGAAGAGATGGACCTATACATAATGTAATGCACATACGATATTGACATTTAATTATCAATACAAGTCTCATCTTATTTTTTATACAGACATTATTTGATTCAAATTTCCGCTATATAGAAATTACAAGAAGAGGGGAATCATATGGCTATAAACA
>NW_018443960.1:0-315 GCF_002113885.1 Mizuhopecten yessoensis
GGAAGCACTACAGGACAATTCGTCTACCGATAAGAAAGCACTACTGGACAATTCGACAACTGATAAGGAAGCACTACAGGACAATTCGACAACTTGTAAATAAGGAAGCACTACAGGACAATTCGTCTACTAATAAGAAAGTTAGGAAATTAGTTCCATTCAGGAAAACGTGTACAACAAATCCAAGGGGCATAAGAAATTAGTTTTCTGCAATGAAATATGTTTAAATTTGATCCAAAGGGGCATACGAAATGAAAAGTCGCATATCAAAAAGATATAAATGTAACATAGGGATAAAAAGCATGGTTTAAGGTA
>NW_018443961.1:0-315 GCF_002113885.1 Mizuhopecten yessoensis
TGTTTATTATGACATGGTCAAAGGTGGGACCCTGCTTATTATGATACTTTTTTCTGCCGTGAATGGATTTTATAAGGTAAAAACTCAGCACTCCAACTCTGTAAAGTGAACAGTATCATGCATTTAATACATATTTTTTTAGAACTCCTATAGAGTATTTTAAACAACCTCTTCTCAATAACCAAACAAATGACCTGTTCTGAATATTCAAAAGGTCCTGGGTAATGATATTTGGCCAGAACCATGCTGGGTCGAAGGCTATAAAAACTTATGTCCTTGTTCGACTTTCAAGGTCACAGGCGTCATATGTTTAAA
>NW_018443962.1:0-315 GCF_002113885.1 Mizuhopecten yessoensis
CTGATGATGTTGACAGACTCGCGTGATTAACTGTCAATGTGCCAGTGTGTTAAACGATATGCTTTTATTTTCAAGAACTTTGCCAACTTACATTTACATTTCAGTGAACAAACTGTATTCCTTCTGGATTTACAGAAAGTTCTGCCGATTTCAAATATGATTGTATGTATTCTATTTCGGGAATTGTATTACCAGTTCCATGCATCTCCTTCTATTTATGTATACTTGAGACAATTATTTTGTTTTATTATCAGATTTGGTTTATTTACCTTCATAAAAGGAGTCCAGTAATTGCCTGCTCCTTATCTGTATTCT
>NW_018443963.1:0-315 GCF_002113885.1 Mizuhopecten yessoensis
CCGTTCCTGCCCGTTCCTGCCCGTTCCTGTAAATCGTCTAACCGGATATCGAGAATGTGTTTACATGTAAGCGAGGTGACTAATCTGTTTGACCCACTAGGCTGCACCCAACAAATAACATATTCGACACAGATCTAGAGTGTAAACATTGTATATCGATAGCCGAAACGTCCGTTCGTCGAGTGACATTTAAAGTTTACAACAATACAAATCAGTCACTCAGTCATAGCTTGACAAAGAAACCAGTCGGTCTAGACCCTCTGGCCCTAACACTACTCCCATAACATGAGAGGCCGCTGGTCGGCCTTTTTTCAA
>NW_018443964.1:0-315 GCF_002113885.1 Mizuhopecten yessoensis
TAGCTGAATTGGTAGGAAGCGGCTAGTATTTTACAGGGTGACATAAAAGTGTATTTGTTTTACAATAATTATAAAACAAAGGTATTTGATGTTGGAAGAGAAAATCAATGTGATCCGATAGGTGATCCCTTACCTATACATGCCCAAACGGGAGGTTAATCCCTAACCGCGTTCGTTAAAGTAAACACTGTATCAGACTAGTAAACACGTTCGAAATCTGGTGCAGACACTGGACTTGGTTTGTTCTAAACGTTTTCTTCATGTTAGTAAGATTGGACTATGAAATAAATGTTTCTATGTAACGTTTCGATGACT
>NW_018443965.1:0-315 GCF_002113885.1 Mizuhopecten yessoensis
TAGCTGAATCTCAAAATAAGAGCCAGTACAGATTGATTTTTATAGTTCTACGTCCGGTATTATACGCACGGCATTGCGGCCTTTCAGTAGACGACCAAGCAGTACGTACATGGGGATGCCCAGGGGGATAAACGTGAGGTACCGGTGAGTGGTAGTGCACCCCCCGCTGAGCTAAGGCCACCCCTGATAGCCATCATGGTCATCGTAACTAACACACCGGTCTGTTTTGGTTTACATATCCATGTAAATTAGCAAAAAGGATTTGATATCAGATGACTTCACACGTTAGGATTTACATTGTGATTTTGCTGAAAT
>NW_018443966.1:0-315 GCF_002113885.1 Mizuhopecten yessoensis
TTTTTTCGTATCCCTTGCATTGGTTTGCTTTTGATTTGATGTAACCTTCAATTTATAAACGTGTCGTATAGTCTTCAATTTCCAGCAGAGATTCAATTCTTCCAAATGAAGCGCATCGTACTTCTCAGTCGTTATAAGGTCTTATCATTAAGTATCCCCATGCCACTATGTATTGCACACTTTTCTCCGGCATAAAATGTAACTACAGCTCTGATAAATCATTACAGGAAAGAAAACCTTACCTTGTGGGTATTGTAGTGAAAAAATAATAAATATGAAATAAACAAAACATAATCAAAGGTGTTCTGAGTGGAC
>NW_018443967.1:0-315 GCF_002113885.1 Mizuhopecten yessoensis
ACCTCTAAACGGAGCAATCCAGTGGTATCTTTGAAGCCGCAAACCGTGCACACTCACCGGCGCCATCTTGAATCGTCAAGTGGAAAACATTCACACAAAACTGGCGACGCAAACTAAACTGAGGGTCTATTTCTAATTTAATTTCGAGAATCCCCTATCATTAGGAATGGGTACGGTCTACACGGCTAATATCAACATGATATCAAACTAACTGGAATCACGCTTAAACTTATCTCGTATCTTACTCCTCCTACGACAACATTGATATACATTACCTTACTCTTCCTACGACAACATTGATATATATTACCTTAC
>NW_018443968.1:0-315 GCF_002113885.1 Mizuhopecten yessoensis
GGACGGCACGGATACGCTGATGGATTGCAGTTACATGTGTATGGATTATTTCTAGGAGTTCCACTGTGCTCAGCTGTTTGGTAGGTATCCCCGTATTCTCCAGATAATCTTAAATCTTTCTGTGCTTTAACAACCAGAACGTTTGCTGTCCTGTATCTATGTAATCTTAAATAATATGTATATGTATATGTGTTGCAATCAGACCAGTCAATCTTTAGCTAGTCTCTGAATCTTTCTGTTTCATTGATTGATTTATTGATTAATTGATGGATGGATTGATTTTCAGATAGTTTGACAGAATAAATTATTGATAAT
>NW_018443969.1:0-315 GCF_002113885.1 Mizuhopecten yessoensis
CTTCCATAATCGGAAGTCTTCTGTTGTGCAAATCGAACCCGCTAACAGTATCATTCCGGCAAGGGGAAGCTACTCTTATCGAACACGGTGCGTTCGATACAGATGGCCTCAGACCACAGTTAATTCTACTTTATGTTACTACCAAAGAAAACAATAAATTTATTATTTTTTAACTTTGCGCAGGGTCTGGTTTCTATTTCATATTTTAGGTCTATTCAAACTGAACATTCAGTGAGCTGGAAAATACCTCATGACCGGCATTTAAGAAATATAATTTCATTTGAATGTCACTACCCTGCATGTATAGGGGAAAAT
>NW_018443970.1:0-315 GCF_002113885.1 Mizuhopecten yessoensis
TGCTTTGAAAAACTATTTGTAACTTGGTGAGAGGAAATGGATGAATTTATGCGCTCATTTAGACACATGTTGCACCATCTGGAATGACCCATTCGTTCTTGAAAGCAAGTCATACTGAAAAAAACAAGATATGTACACCAAGTTACGGCAGCATTTCTTCACATTCTTGAAGAAAAAGGCAAATTTGGAACTTTCCAAAAACAACACGCTGGAAGACCATCCTCTCGATTTCACATAATGGAAGGAGACAAGGTCACCATTGAATCATCTTCATTAGTACTATGTCAGTTCGATCTGTTTTCTTCTTTTCTCTTC
>NW_018443971.1:0-315 GCF_002113885.1 Mizuhopecten yessoensis
CACCCTGTGCTGTGTTTGCACATTAAAATCACCATATCAACATTTGTCAATATATTAACATATATAATATATTAACATATATTTCGTTACAATGTGGTATGATTGTATGATATGTTTTGTAGGACCCATCTCTGAAGCATGGATGGAAAACGGGTGCAATTATTCCAGAACTGGAGGTAAAAAAAATCAGCTATACTTTAATACATGCATCTCTAACAACTGAAATTGTTATTCAATAGAAAAAATGAAATTTTGTTTTTGATGTTGTAGCAATAAATTTAATAATAAATTCTTTTGTTTAGGCAGGGTAACATA
>NW_018443972.1:0-315 GCF_002113885.1 Mizuhopecten yessoensis
GGATATCCGCTCAAGTCGTTCTCAACTTCTTCTCATACTGACAACTAATGATAATGAATTTATCATGCTACCGGTATGTGGTATAAAGTAGTATATAGATGATGAAGACATTTTTTGTGTATCACGTGTAGTTTTCTGTCGCTCAGGTTACAAATTTCATAAGTGTTAGAAATACGCCCTTGGTGCAATGAACGTTTCTGTGATTTTACGGAGTGGAACATTACATTCGTCGAAGTTAAAGGGAAAAAAGAATGGTGTTTTTCATTGAAAAATGTATCTTCAATAGAGTTTTGACGCGGAGGATCTGATATATGG
>NW_018443973.1:0-315 GCF_002113885.1 Mizuhopecten yessoensis
TCCCCGGGACACATCCCTACAGACGATACTACTAAAACAGGCTCCAGGCGAAATATAATAGAAAACCCGTGATTGTTTTAATCCACGTAACATTTTCATCTGAGAACATGTCGAATATGATTTTTTAATCTGAATAAGTTACATGCAACATGTGTAACCAGGTTTCAAATGACCACCGATTAAGTCGTTGATGTATTTGTCGTGAATTCTTTATTTTCAACATAGGTTTAAACAACTACACTCTGTAACGAACATAAAAAAACCCTACAAATACCCAGAGTGTATACACATTACACACACATATATATATATATA
>NW_018443974.1:0-315 GCF_002113885.1 Mizuhopecten yessoensis
AAGAGTCTGCGACTTGACTTCCATTTAATTCTCTGAGCGTGTCCCTGATCGAGTGTAACTTTATACATTTGTCCTTCAACATTGTGTTCGACATACTCAACGGAGACGTTTTTGTAGAGCCGTCCGTCCTGCAGTCGTCTGACGTTGTGGCCGGCACTAACCTCCTGCACGTACTGAGTAATGCCCTCACGCAGTGGGCTGATACAATCCTCTCGGTAAAGTCGGAACTGGACATCGAGGTAGTGGTGCAGGTTTTCATAGCCACCTCGAGACTTGTTTTTACGTATAAATGCACCACGAGATCCTAAAAATATG
>NW_018443975.1:0-315 GCF_002113885.1 Mizuhopecten yessoensis
TTCGAGGGTTGTGTGAGTGTGAGACAAGATATTGTTCGAGGGTTGTATGGGTGTGAGACGAGATATTGTTCAAGGGTTGTGTGGATGTGAGACAAGATATTGTTCGAGAGTTGTGTGGTGTGACAAGTTTTGTTCGAGGTTTGTGTGGTGTGACAAGCTATTATTCGAGGGTTGTGTGGGTTTTCGACAAGATAATATTTGAGGGTTGTGTGGGTGTGAGACAAGATATTGTTCGATGGTTCTGTTGGTGTGAGACAAGCTGTTATTCGCGGGTTGTGTGGGTGTGAGACAAAATATTGTTCGAGGGTTGTATGG
>NW_018443976.1:0-315 GCF_002113885.1 Mizuhopecten yessoensis
AGCCTCGGTTCAGATCTGTACCTGTCGTTTTCTTTACATGTTCAATCGGTTCAACCATTTCAACCGGATACGCGAATGTACCCTAGGTGTTTGTTATATATTAGGTAGCTTTTAAGTTATTCAAATTATTAACACTTTATTTCAAACTAATGCAATCCCATAGTGAAGTGCTAGCCACTATGTCATTCTACAATGTCTGTCTATATATTTACATATGTGTAATATTTATAGTTAGGCTAAACGATTTCATCTGTAATAATTTAATTTAATTTCAGGTATAATTAAATGCATTTTGATAATCTCACCAATTATTAT
>NW_018443977.1:0-315 GCF_002113885.1 Mizuhopecten yessoensis
TACCGCGAACAGAGTGAGTAAAAATCAACACGTACCAAGTACCGCTAACAGAGAGAGTACTAATCACCACGTACCAAGTACAGCGAACAGAGTGGGTACTAATCAACACATACCAAGTACAGCGAACAGAGTGAAAACAAATCACAATGTACCAAGTACAGTGAACAGAGTGAGTACAAATCAACACACACCAAGTACAGCGAACAGAGTGAGTACAAATCATCACGTACCAGGTACCGTCAACAGAGTGAGTACAAATCACCACGTACCAAGTACAGCGAATAAAGTGAATACAAATCACCACGTACCAAGTAC
>NW_018443978.1:0-315 GCF_002113885.1 Mizuhopecten yessoensis
ATCCGTTGAGACTATTTGTTTGAAAATCTCCGGCTTGGCTTGATCACGCCGCATGATTTGGACTAAAGAAGTTCACAAAGTCACACAATGACATCGTCACGCTTGGCTGGTTTTAGGGTAGATTGTTGACAAGGGATATCGTTCTTGATGTAATACCTGACCAAATATTCTTTTTTTCAGTATATATTGGTTCTTTTTATACTGCAAGGACATTCATTTTCCAGTACTACGTCTTCTTGGCAGTCACCTGCCATTGATGGGTCAGTGTCTCTTCCATCACAGCTGGCTCCTAAATATGCTGCAGATGGTAAGAGG
>NW_018443979.1:0-315 GCF_002113885.1 Mizuhopecten yessoensis
TTTTCACACTTTCAGTTTTTTGCAGTGGTACGAGGACACTGAAGTAAATATCATCTTGTGTAGCCAAAAGCTTTACATTTGGTCCGTTATATATGGGGTTAGGTTTAAAATGTATTGATTCAAGTTATGAAATACAAGACATGAATAATACAAATCACATAGGAAAACATGATGAGGAAACAGGTACTGTTGACTTATATTAATCATTCTCATCTTTCTAACAACCAAGCGGCCTTATATATTACTAACAATTAATAATACTGCAGGTGTACATGTAAACAAATGAAGAAAGAAAAATATGTGGTAAGGATTTTA
>NW_018443980.1:0-315 GCF_002113885.1 Mizuhopecten yessoensis
TCATCACAGATTCCTCGGATAATCTAGGTCAATCACATTTCATCACAGATTCCTCGGGTTCCCTAGGTCAGTCACGTTCCATCATAGATCCCTCGGGTTCCCTAGGTCAGTCACATTTCATCACAGATTCCTGGGGCTCCCTGGGTCAGTCACATTTCATCATAGATCCCTCGGGTTCCCTAGGTCAATCACATTTCATCACAGATTACTGGGGCTCCCTAGGTCAGTCACATTTCATCACAGATTCCTCAGGTAATCTAGGTCAATCATATTCCATCATAGATCCCTCGGGTTCCCTAGGTCAGTCACATTTCA
>NW_018443981.1:0-315 GCF_002113885.1 Mizuhopecten yessoensis
AGCATTGATTGTGAGTTCCGATTATGATCTTTTGCTTTCATCTTATTTCATATCATACTGTGTTGATATTTTATTTAGAAAACATTTGAAAGAGAAATTAGCGTTATGAAAAACATTTATTCAAACATCCATTTTATCCACAAGAGTTAAAAAAGTAACAGTCATAAATATTTGTTTACCTTGGCTGAATAGCTCCACTGATTGAAAGACTTCTTGGACTGGTGGCTACTTTTCTCAAGTCCATTTTGCCCGATGCCTTCATGTCGATTATGGCAGTTCCATTTACAGTAAGGTTTAGCGGGAACCCGGAACAAG
>NW_018443982.1:0-315 GCF_002113885.1 Mizuhopecten yessoensis
CCACAGGGTGAGCCAAGTAGGCCCATAGCTGGTGCACGGACGAAAAAAAACCGTACCCGCATCACCACTTCTGCTGACCTCACCTGTACAGGTACAATAGTAACAAACACCTTACAGGGTAGCGTCACTCTATGGAACCGTATACTGCTATAGTTCAATGTAACATGGAGTGCATGAAAGATCTAAAACTCAAAAAGTTAATCACAAAAATGTTAGAGAAACACGCCAATAGACTTTGGATGATTTTTATATTTGTAAACAATATTCATCCAATAGCAACTAGTAGTTATGCAAACTTTTTAAATAGTTTACACA
>NW_018443983.1:0-315 GCF_002113885.1 Mizuhopecten yessoensis
AAAAGCAGGGCGCTTATTTTTATTTTGTTGTTTCTAACATTTTCAGCAGAAGTTTATAGTTTTACAATATATCAACAAATTTAGATAATGTGCTTAACGAGTTTATGAAATGAATGCATCAGCATTAGTTTTGAGTTAGGAATGGGGGGTGGGGGTTAATTTCCATCTAAAGATATTATTTCCAAAGAACACAAGTATCACATTTAAAACAATTCAACAATCGAAATTCATAACATAGTTATGTTTTTATTCGTAATTAAACAATTAATCAGATCCGTAAGTTGAAAATTAGATGAAAACTTTCAGTGTTTCACT
>NW_018443984.1:0-315 GCF_002113885.1 Mizuhopecten yessoensis
CCTCTGAGTAATTTAAATGGGTAATTGTTGACATATTTTACATTGAATGAAATCTACAGATAATAATAATAATAATATACAATATTTATAAAGCGCCCTATATGATCTGTAAAATTACTCTAAAGCGCTTTACACCATGTGGATAATAGTAATAGTTATAATTGTGAAAACAAAAAACAAAGGCATACAATCACTTTTATACATTTAAGCAAGCAAAGTGCACATAATTAAACACATAAAAGGGTGGTATTTACATCTTTGCAGGGATTTTAAAATACAGACGTGAAGAGGTGAGTTTTGATGTCCCTCTTGAAC
>NW_018443985.1:0-315 GCF_002113885.1 Mizuhopecten yessoensis
CCCCGACACACATGTGGCCTACCCTTATTGTCTCTGCTGCTACTCGAAGCTACTGAAGGATCAGAATCAAGACTGGTAAGTATATATATATATGTCACTCTGGTGAAATACTAGCCACTTCCTACCAACTCGGCTTGAGAGAATTTCTCTTTAGCTAATTCAGTAGAACGTAAGACTAGTAGTCCAGAGGTCTCGGGGTTCGACTCCTGGTGGAGGCATTGAAAAAATAATGAGTTTTACCTCTGTTACATATAGGCCTTTATGGACCCAAAATGGAGCACCCTAGATATACAAGTACCTTAATGTAGCACCATA
>NW_018443986.1:0-315 GCF_002113885.1 Mizuhopecten yessoensis
TTATGTGCAAACCGCAGTCCCTAAGTTCACCAGTCGTTATCATTCAAAACGTTCTACTATGACACTAAGGTCAATAAATTTAACCTGTTAGGGTTTCAGCCAGATTAAAATAAGGTACATGTTTATATAGGAATTCATTTTCATATATCAAAAAGATGTTTACTATTGAGCACAGTTATTGACTTCAGAGGTGCTCGTCTTTAATGAACATAGCATCTCTGGGATTGGATATGATATTCAGTAGGAATGTACCCCTAGACATAGACATACATCTATTTGGCATCGATCCAGGAACGTTTTAGCTGTTTGTTATAA
>NW_018443987.1:0-315 GCF_002113885.1 Mizuhopecten yessoensis
TCTACAGTCACAGTACCACTACAGTAGATATATACAGTCACAGTAACACTATAGAAGATATATACAGTCACAGTACCACTATAGCAGATATCTACAGTCACATTACCACTATAGTAGATATATACAGTCACAGTACAACTATAGTAGATATAGACAGTCACAGTACCACTATAGTAGATATACAGTCACAGTATCACTACAGTAGATATCTACAATCACGGTACCACTACAGTAGATATTTACAGTCATAGTACCACTATAGTAGATATTTACAGTCACAGAACCACTATAGTAGATAGATAGAGTTACATTACC
>NW_018443988.1:0-315 GCF_002113885.1 Mizuhopecten yessoensis
TAAAATATGGTTTAAACAGTAGTTCTAAGAATCAAGTTAAGGAAAACAAGGTTACCTCAGCGACATCACGCTATATCAGGCGAGGGCACCTTAACCCACTTGTGTTCAGTATGGAAAAGGATATTATAGATTTAGGTGTCCTAACATACTGGATGGGTGCCCTATCATGGTAATGACACTTTATTCTATTTGATCAATACAATTGTTTGATCTCTATCCATTTGTTTAAAACATTTCAAAAGCATTCAGGATTTAACCCTTTTACCACTGTAAACCATAATGGACTCATCCAAATCAATGCATGGAAGAGTTTAC
>NW_018443989.1:0-315 GCF_002113885.1 Mizuhopecten yessoensis
TTCAACTCACGGTTCCATAGAAAGTGTTCATATCTTTGAGACCGACGTGGGTTCCATTGTAATAGGCTTTCACTTCACTGTCTGGCACCTGCTGCAGTCCTCTGGTAAACATCAACACACAAATTGTCATGTACATTAAATAGATCATGTGAAGACTGAACATGTTTGTTAATTTTTAATACATTGAAACAAAACCCAAAAACAACAAGAGGCCCAATGGGCCTGCATTGCTCAGCTGGTCTAAATCTTGTAACCTTAAGAGTGATCTAAAATAAAACTACAGGCAAAATATCAGTATTTATGACTATAAGTCAT
>NW_018443990.1:0-315 GCF_002113885.1 Mizuhopecten yessoensis
GTCTGACTGGATTGCAGTGGTGCGACTTCTTCGTAAAATGTAAAGAAGATTACCACAAAGAACGAGTACATTTTGATAATGGAAAATGGAATGACATTAGGTTTCTTTAGAGAGATTTTCTTCCTCAAATTTTCTTAAATGATGTAAAATTTGAGACTGTGTAAAACAGTGAAAGTGGAAACCAACACATTATTTTTTTCACCTTAAAACGACTGACAAACTTCAAAGTTCATGTACGTTAATGTTTCACAAACAAAATGAAAGAAAACGTATCTAAAATATCATTTACTACAAAATCAAAGGGAATGGAAAGTG
>NW_018443991.1:0-315 GCF_002113885.1 Mizuhopecten yessoensis
CAAACCACTAGCAAATATGGATAGCGTCAATATGTTTGCCAAGCCAACCAATCACTTAATCTATGCAGGATTAGACTAGTGTCATTTTGTCCGTCATCATAATAACATTCCTTTTTGTCTCTGTAATGTTTATGTATGCTTTTTAATGAGATATTTTTCATATTGTAACCATTACAGTTGTATTGCAAGTAATGCTTTTTAGTTTGTTGTGTTATTATTGAATTATTGGAATATTTAACCTTTGAACCGTTTAGTTTGAAGATAATGTAATATGTCAGGTGAATGTGTATATTCGTGCTTGGTGATACACAACTC
>NW_018443992.1:0-315 GCF_002113885.1 Mizuhopecten yessoensis
AATAGGTCACTTGAGACTTTGTCTCAGGTGACCTAAAAATAGGTTGTATTATGACGTCATCAAGAGTTATTTCAAGATAGATAACTCTGTTAAGCCAATATCAGTACATGTCTAAAAGGACATCAATATAGATGTAGTCTATAGGGGGACACAATAATAATTAGAGAATACAAACTCTTTACATACATTATATTTTCATATGTAGAACAATAGTATGTTAACAACAGTTCATTGTAGGACGTCACTATACAAACTCATCCATAATTTTAGTACTTTAGGTGAACATTTTTGTAGTAAAACTGTCCCGATGAAGCC
>NW_018443993.1:0-315 GCF_002113885.1 Mizuhopecten yessoensis
ACCACATCAACATTACCACCAGAGATGGTGACCTTCTACCTACAGTGCCTACTTCATCAGAAAGTGACGAGGATAGACAGCAAGAACAAGTGTCAAGTCGTCGGGGTGTAAAGGATCACTATCTGTCAATCACCGAACTAGATCGTCCAAGGCCGGTCGGATGTGATGTGGATATAAATCTGGGTAGAGAAATGAAGTCTGGATTAGAATCAGCTGTCAGGAGGATGAATCAATTGGGGTGAGTTGACCATCACGGGGTCTACATAAACATAACTAGGTCAAGAAAAAAATACAAATCTTTTGAAAGTTATGACA
>NW_018443994.1:0-315 GCF_002113885.1 Mizuhopecten yessoensis
CTTCTACACAGACGTCATGTACACAACACCCTATATATCTATATTTATTTGTATGCATATGGAGATAAATGTTTTGTAACGTAATCTAATATGCTGGTTTGTATGCCTATCTATAACTGACACTGTAGGAATAGTACTATTCCTGTGCTGTAAAGCGCCTTAGAGTGTGTTTGTTTGGTTATGTTTAAAGTCCTATTAATAGTTATGGTCATTTAAGGACGTGCCAGGTTTAGATTAATTTTGCAAATTATATAGAGCGCCATCTAAATTTTTATTGCGATATGTGATGGCAACTTTGTTAGATGTTCGCATGGT
>NW_018443995.1:0-315 GCF_002113885.1 Mizuhopecten yessoensis
GTCGATAGTATACCGAGTTGTTATAAGGAGCTGTTAGTGTTTTGTTCTGTGATTTTTACATTTTATTTCAGGAAACAATCACGCTGCCAGATTAGATTGATTTTAATTATGAAAGGATCTTCACTTATATGATCATGAACAAATCGTCCGGAAAACCGTTAAACTCAATGTTTTAGTGTAAACAGATATACGGAAAATCGTCTTGGCAGACTTTTATATACATTAACATACATTTCTGTAATCAATATTAATCTGTATTACTTTCGTTGTCATGAGATAGTATGTTATTCCAGTGTCAAATTGAATCCGTTTTGT
>NW_018443996.1:0-315 GCF_002113885.1 Mizuhopecten yessoensis
CTGACATCATCTCCAAAAAGGAACATACTATAGTGCGAGTTAAAGACGAAACCATGCAACGATTTCGTAAGGTTTAAATTAAACATGTACGAATGAAACTCGTGGAAAGCTTCCATGACATGTGATTTAAAAAAAATGATTGTAGCTTTCCTTTCCTCGTGAGATCGTTGGATTTAAGCTTTGTCTGTAGCATAGGGGTATAATTGAGTGTTTAACAGTTTGTTATGTACTGGCCCTGATGTCTCTTGTATGACACGCATACTATCATGATGGCTGATCACTATTACAACGGGCTGTCTCAGCAGCAAAAAAAAA
>NW_018443997.1:0-315 GCF_002113885.1 Mizuhopecten yessoensis
GTGCCATATGCCTTGTGGGCCAGAGGAGACCTCCATCAAGCGACCAAGTATTTCATGTCACTTTCACAGAGTTCAACCAAAGGTGTGATGGAGTACTGATGTTAAATTTGATTGTAATAGCAATTCTTAAAAGCAGTTTACTACATACAACAATGAACTTCCTCATTAAATCAGAACTGCATACAGCAATGAGTTTTCCAGTTAAACACTAACTGCATACATCAGTTAGCTTCCCATTGAAAATGATCAAAAACACACAATCAAGAAGTAATCAAGATTTTTTATTTGAATTTTGGCTAATTGATCAATATTTCA
>NW_018443998.1:0-315 GCF_002113885.1 Mizuhopecten yessoensis
CAAATAACTACATTGAGCAATTTCTCCTTTTCTTGCAATGTTTGACACACTGCATCTGATGGAAACTTATCAAAATGTGTATGCATGTGGGAGGGGGGTTAATCAATTTATCTCACATTTTCCTAGAATGTTTTACATTGAGTATTAAGAATACATGAGGTGTAACATTTGAGTAAAACATAATTAATCAATATCCATCTCATTGATATACATGTATGTACTGTAGATTGTTTAACCTTTAGGATGACAACATCCAACATAATTTATTATCATATTAGTAATGCCCCCACCCCCTCTCTATAGTCTCCCTTCTGC
>NW_018443999.1:0-315 GCF_002113885.1 Mizuhopecten yessoensis
CACTTACGATTGTTACAATACATTACAGGTTTCTTCAACGAAATAGTCTGGGACTATTTTAGAATTGTCCGTGAAGTGTTCTAGAACTGTCTTCAAATGTTCTGGTACATTTGTCTCATTTAACGTTCTAGAACATACATACTGGAACAGTTCTGATAAATTTCTAGAACTGTTCTAGACTATTTCGCAGGGGATGGGGTGAAAATCTTCAAAAATAAGAAATCTTACAAATAATATCATGAGTCAGGTTAAATTACATAACACCAAGTACCTTTCTTGTATAAGGTCAACAATTATGATTTTGTGGACATTTGT
>NW_018444000.1:0-315 GCF_002113885.1 Mizuhopecten yessoensis
GGCTCTAATGTATCAAGGACATTTTTAGAAAACCTTATAGAAGAGGAAAACATGATAAAAACGGTATTAAATCATGTAGAACCCATGATCATGACCGATGATGACAATGCTCATAATTGTCACATATGTAATAAAACGTTTGCCACAGAAGATTTCAAAGTAAGAGATCACTGTCATTTGACTGGGAAATTCAGAGGTGCAGCACACAATGCATGCAATATTAATTTCAAGTATCTGAAATTCGTTCCAGTCATCTATCACAATTTAAAAGGATTTGATGCTCACATACTCTGTGAAAGTCTTGGATTATTCAAA
>NW_018444001.1:0-316 GCF_002113885.1 Mizuhopecten yessoensis
CGTACTGTAGGTAAAGGTTTGTTTGGTGACCATTATTGTCATACTAGAGGTAAATACATATGTATATATATATCCCAATTATTTTACCACAGACTAGTATAATAGGGACTGACAATAGGAGTTATACATAAAAACTAAACTACTATGATTGGTTAACTTTGCATGATAAGAAATGATTTTGTTTTTATTTTAAACCCATAATGTATTCTGACACTTAAAAAAATGTCATTATCTCTAATGCTATGATATTTCTGTTCTAGATAAAAAATTAAAAAAAACATGCAAAAGAGTCGCGTCCCGCGATAGATGATCCAAG
>NW_018444002.1:0-316 GCF_002113885.1 Mizuhopecten yessoensis
GTTTCACCACTAGAGGGCGTTCTGTGTACCGCACACAATGTATCATCACTAGTGGGTGTTTTGTGTACCACACATAATGTATCACCACTAGAGGGTGTTCTGTGTACCACACACAATGTATCATCAGTAGTGGGTGTTTTGTGTACCAACTAATGTATCACCACTAGAGGGTGTTCTGTGTACCACACAGAATGTATCACCACTAGAGNCACTAGAGGGTGTTCTGTGTACCACACACAATGTATCAGCACTAGTGGGTGTTTTGTGTACGACATAATGTATCACCACTAGAGGGTGTTCTGTGTACCACACATAA
>NW_018444003.1:0-316 GCF_002113885.1 Mizuhopecten yessoensis
GGTGTGGAATATCATGGTATGTCAAACGTCATAGTGTTATAATGAGAGATGTGAATTATCAGAGGTATGTCAACGTCATAGTGTTATAATGTCGGATGTGGAGTATCAGAGGTATGTCAAAGGTCATATTGTTATAATGATGGGTGTGGAATATCATGGTATGTCAAACGTCATAGTGTTATAATGACGGNTGTGGAATATCATGGTATGTCAAACGTCATAGTGTTATAATGATGGGTGGGGAGTATCAGAGGTATGTCAAACTTCATAATGTTATAATGACGGGTGTGGAATATCATGGTATGTCAAACGTCAT
>NW_018444004.1:0-316 GCF_002113885.1 Mizuhopecten yessoensis
ACATTCAAGGTCACAAATGACAAATACCTATAACATTCAAGGTCAATAATGACAAATACCTATAACATTCAAGGTCACAAGTGACACATACCTATAACATTCAAGGTCACAAATAACAAATACCTATAACATTCAAGGTCACAAGTGACACATACCTATAACATTCAAGGTCACAAGTGACACATACCTATAACATTCAAGGTCATAAATGACAAATACCTATAACATTCAAGGTCACAACTGACACATACCTATAACATTCAAGGTCAATAATGACAAATACCTATAACATTCAAGGTCACAACTGACACATACC
>NW_018444005.1:0-200 GCF_002113885.1 Mizuhopecten yessoensis
ACTACAAGGTCTCCTCACTACAAGGTCTCCTTACTACAAGTTCTCGTTACTACAAGTTCTCCTCACTACAAGTTCTCCTTACTACAAGGTCTCCTCACTACAAGTTCTCCTCACTACAAGGTCTCCTCACTACAAGTTCTCCTTACTACAAGGTCTCCTCACTACAAGGTCTCCTCACTACAAGGTCTCCTCACTACAAG
>NW_018444005.1:207-316 GCF_002113885.1 Mizuhopecten yessoensis
ACTACAAGGTCTCCTCACTACAAGGTCTCCTCACTACAAGGTCTCCTCACTACAAGGTCTCCTGACTACAAGGTCTCCTCACTACAAGTTCTCCTCACTACAAGGTCTC
>NW_018444006.1:0-316 GCF_002113885.1 Mizuhopecten yessoensis
TCCAGAGGGACGCATGGAATACAATCATTATGCAATGTTTCAGAGAGGGGCATGGTACATATACATGATGCAATGTTTCCAGAGGTAGGTATGGTACACAGGCATGATGCAATTCTTCCGGAGGGACGCATGGCACACAAATATGAGGCTATGCTTCCAGAGGGAGACATGGTATACAGGCATAAGGACAATAGTTCCGAAAGGATGCATAGAACACATGTATGAGGCAATGCTCCCAGAGGGAGGCATGGTACACAGGTATTCGGACAATAATTTAATAGGCAAGCATTGTACACATCCATGAGGCAATCCTTCC
>NW_018444007.1:0-316 GCF_002113885.1 Mizuhopecten yessoensis
TTTCTGGGCTTCGCCGGTTACTATAGGAAGTTTATAAAAGATTTTCCAAAGATAGCCCGACCCTTAACGGAACTTATGCCAGCACCAAAGAAACCCAGAAAGAAGGGAGACAACACTAACTGTTGGAGTTGGGGAGAGGAGCAGGAATATGCATTTAACTCCTTGAAAGAGAGATTGGCTTCCCCACCAGTATTGGCCTACCCCGACTACGTCAAGCCATTTAAGGTTCACTGTGATGCAAGTCACAAAGGTCTTGGAGCGATTCTGTATCAGGAAAAGGACGATAAGTCGCACGTCATCGCTTACGCCAGTCGAG
>NW_018444008.1:0-316 GCF_002113885.1 Mizuhopecten yessoensis
TTGTCGGCTAGGTACTTGATTTGTCCGCTAGGTACTTGATTTGTCAGTTAGGTACTTGATTTGTCCGCTAGGTACTTGATTTGTCGGCTTGGTACTTGATTTGTCCGCTAGGTACTTGATTTGTCGGCTAGGTACTTGATTAGTTCGCTAGGTACTTGATTTGTCCGCTAGGTACTTTATTATTTGGCAAAATACTTGCTTTGTCGGCTAGGTACTTGATTTGTCGGCTAGGTACTTGATTTNATGTCCGCTAGATACTTGATTATTCTGCTAGGTACTTGATTTGTTGGCAAGGTACTTGATTTGTCGGCTAGTT
>NW_018444009.1:0-316 GCF_002113885.1 Mizuhopecten yessoensis
ATAGAGGGGTATCTAGGGACACATCATCACGACAACTCCTAGGTACATGTAATAGACGGTTGTATAGGGACACATCATCACGACAACACCTAGGTAATATACGGGTGTATAGGGACACAACTCCTAGGTTACAGACGGGTGTCTAGGGACACCTCATCACGACAACTCCTAGGTTACAGACGGGTGTCTAGGGACACATCATCACGACAACTCCTAGGTAACAGACGGGTGTATTGGGACACATCATCACGACAACTCCTAGGTAATAGATGGGTTTATAGGGACACATCATCACGACAACTCATAGGTAACAGAC
>NW_018444010.1:0-316 GCF_002113885.1 Mizuhopecten yessoensis
TATTATACATGCAATGCACGAAACGGGCGCATTTCACTCGAAGTGTCTAAACACAAAAGCTTAATGACCAGTTTATTCAAAAGTGGTATGCCGATATCGAAAAAAGTAGTAGAGAACAAAATTATCTCTTATTTAAATCTAATTTTGGTTTTGAAAATTACTTAACTCAATTAAACAAGAGGGATCGTGTTGTGTTTTGTAAATTTCGCTCGTCAAACTTTCCGCTGCCCCTGGAAACTGGCCGTTGCATGGGAATTCTTCGAGAGGAAATAGATTGTACTTTGTGTAATAGAAATGAAACAGGAGATGAATTTCA
>NW_018444011.1:0-316 GCF_002113885.1 Mizuhopecten yessoensis
GCGACACTCGACTTGTACTAGAACGTTGGCGATCAGACTACGAAAACCTCTATGCAACAGACGGATCTGAGAAATCATTTGATGACGCCCATCTCCGTTCGATACAAGAACATGTTACCAACAATACCGTGCCCATTAAACATAACTTTGACATCTCTGAACTAAACCTACCTATACAACGTCATGAGATCGCGGACGCCATATGGAGAAAAAAATCAAACAAAGCGACAGGAATAGATAGTATCCCGGCGGAGGTTTTAAAAAACAATTATTGTATTGATATTATACACACTTTAATTACACATTGTTTTAACCA
>NW_018444012.1:0-316 GCF_002113885.1 Mizuhopecten yessoensis
ACCCTGTCGACCACTACTGTGACTGTAACCCTAATATATCATAGATACCTCACCAACCACTACTGTGACTGTAACCCTAATATATTACAAATACCCCGCCGACAATCACTGTAACTCTAATATCACAAATACCCTGCCGACCACCAGTGTAACCCTAATATATCATAGATACCCTGTCGACCACTTCTGTGACTGGTACCCTAATATATCATAGAGGTGACCACTACTATGACTGTAACCCTAAGATATCATAGATACCCCTCCGACCACCACTGTGACTGTAACCGTGATATATCATAGATACCCCGCCAACCAC
>NW_018444013.1:0-316 GCF_002113885.1 Mizuhopecten yessoensis
ATCTGTTGTCATTCCAATATTACAACAGATACAACCAAATATACAACCCGCAACATCATATTCTGGTTATATCTGTTGTCATTCCAATATTACAACAGATCCAACCAGATTTACCCCATCCAACCTCATATTCTGGTTCTATCTGTTGTCATTCCAATATTACAACAGATACAACCAGATATACACCATTCAACCTTATATTCTGGTTCTATCTGTTGTCATTCCTATATTACAACAGATACAACCAGATTTACACCATTCAACCTTATATTCTGGTTATGTCTGTTGTCATTCCAATATTACAACAGATACAACC
>NW_018444014.1:0-316 GCF_002113885.1 Mizuhopecten yessoensis
AAAAGTGAATGAGCTGATTAGAGTTTTTCTTTTTAATAGTTCAAATTAATAAACTATCTCTATTGAGATAAAGAAACAAAATATGTTAAGGAGTTGTGGAAATTCTTTGTACCATATGTTTTTATGAAACACGATTGATTCACACTACTAAGCCGACATTAGCAAGTTTCATTCTCTTTTTGAGTGCCGGCAATTCCTTCAGTATCTTTTACTATAACACCTGGGGCCTGTTCGTTTACGCGGAGCAACCGGTTTAAACGTTTATAGATGAAACAATTTCGGGTATAAATCCTGGCGGACCTGCAAATGCGTATGC
>NW_018444015.1:0-316 GCF_002113885.1 Mizuhopecten yessoensis
AAGGCTGTACCTAGGTTAGGCTGTTTCAAGGTTAGGCTGGTCAATAAAAGCCTGTACCAAGGTAAGGCTGTACTTAGGTAAGGCTGTACCAAGGTAAGGCTGTACCTAGGTAAGGCTGTACCAAGGTAAGGCTGTTCAATGTAAGGCTGGTCAATGTAAAGCTGTACCTAGGTAAGGCTGTACCAATGTAAGGCTGAAAAAGGTAAGGCTGTACCTAGGNCAAGGCTGTTTCAAAGTAAGGAAGGCTGTTCAAGGTAAGGCTGTACCAAGTTAAGGCTGTTCCAAGGTAAGTCTGTTTCAAGGTAAGGCTGTACCT
>NW_018444016.1:0-316 GCF_002113885.1 Mizuhopecten yessoensis
GCAATCAACACACATAATCAGGAACCAATACACGTAATCAGCAACAAACATACGTAATCACCAACCAACACACGTAATCACCAACCAACACACGAAATCACCAACCAACAAACGCAATCAGCAACCAACACACATAATCAGGAACCAACACACGTAATCAGCAACAAAAAAAACGCAATCAGCAACCAACACACGTAATCAGCAACCAACACAAGTTATCAGCAATCAACACACATAATCAGGAACCAACACACGTAATCAGCAACAAAAAAAACGCAATCAGCAACCAACACACGTAATCAGCAACCAACAAACG
>NW_018444017.1:0-316 GCF_002113885.1 Mizuhopecten yessoensis
GATAATACCATAGAGGGGTCGATAATACCCTTGCTGTGTTGATATCACCATTGAGGCCTCGATAATACCCTTGATGTGTTGATAATACCATAGAGGGGTCAATGATACTCTTGATGTGTTGATAATACCCTTGATGTGTTGATAGTACCATAGAAGGGTCGATAATACCCTTAATGCGGTTATAATACCATAGAGGGGTCGATAATACCCTTGTTATGTTGATAATACCATAGACGGGGTGATGATACCATTGTGGTGTTGATAATGCCAAAGAGGGGTCGATAATACCCTTAATGTGTTGATAGTACCTTAGAGG
>NW_018444018.1:0-316 GCF_002113885.1 Mizuhopecten yessoensis
AATTAATGATAATTCACACGCAAAGATATGCTAAGGTTGTTTTAAAGAAAAATCGCTAATCGTCAATGTTTACAACTATGGTAAAATATCGGAATTTCGGTACATTCTGCCGTACGAGTGAATTACGGTTATGACTTACTCAACACAAAATAACCGTTTTCTGTAATTGTTTAGTAAGATTCGGAACCAATCATGGTTTGTATTAACTGTGAATGTAAATGTAATCTAGTTTCCACTTATTCTGTCATTGCTTCATCGACTTTGAATGAATTGACAAATAACTCTTTGCGTGAAAAATATCAGTTTTAATAAATTG
>NW_018444019.1:0-316 GCF_002113885.1 Mizuhopecten yessoensis
ATGTCTGCTCTAAGTAACACGTTATCTGTATCACATAGCGGATGTTCGTACCAAGTAACACGTTACCTGTATCACATAGCGAATGTCCGTACTAAGTAACTCGTTATCTGTATCACATAACGAATATCCTGCCTGCTCTAAGTAACACGTCATCTGTATCACATAGCGAATATCCGTACTAAGTAACACGTTATCTGTATCACATAACGAATGTCCGTGCTAAGTAACACGTTATCTGTATTTTATAACGGAGGTTCGTAATAGGTAACACGTTATCTGTATCACATAGCGAATATCCGTACTAAGTAACACGTTA
>NW_018444020.1:0-316 GCF_002113885.1 Mizuhopecten yessoensis
TTCATACCCATACATATATCATTGCATACACACATTACAATTTGTATTTTTTCATTTTCATACCAATACATATATATTATTGCATACACACATTACAACTTGTGTTTTTTTCATTTTCATACCCATACATATATCATTGCATACACACATTACAATTGTTTTTTTTTTCATTTTCATACCCATACATATATATAATTGCATACACACATTACAATTTGTGTTTTTTTCATTTTCATACCCATACATATATATTACATTGCATACACACATCACAATTTGTGTTTTTTTCATTTTCATACCCATGCATATATATCAT
>NW_018444021.1:0-316 GCF_002113885.1 Mizuhopecten yessoensis
GGTCATTCATTTGAACAAACTTGGTAGCCCTTGATCCCAGCATGTAACTAGATAAATATCATCACCCTAGGCCTCTTGGTTATTCAGAAGAAGTTGTTTAAAGGTTTTAAACATATTTAATCCCTGTGACCTTGAATATAAATCATGGTCATTCATTTGAACAAACTTGGTAGCCCTTTATTTCAGCATGTTACTGGCCAAATATCATCACCCTAGGCCTTTTGGTTATTCAGAAGAAGTCGTTTAAAGGTTTTAAATATGTTTGACCCCAGTTACCTTGAATATAAATCAAGGTCATTTATTTGAACAAACTTGG
>NW_018444022.1:0-316 GCF_002113885.1 Mizuhopecten yessoensis
GGGAATATGCCAGACCCCAAGGTCAATCCTTGTAGCATATCTGTACATGTAGTAGATTCTTCATGCCCAGCAATTTTATGTATGGTTATGGGGTGGGGATCTCAACTGTTTCCAAGCTTTGACTCAGAAACTAGGTCCCTAGGGTTGTGGCCAGACCCCAGGATCAATTCTAATATCGTGACTGCATTTGTCTCTTTTTGGGGTGGGGATCTCAACCATTTCAAAGTTATGACCCAGGGGTTAAGTCTGCATGGGCGGGGCAGACCCTGGTGTCAATTCTAATAGCATGACTGCATTCGTCTTTTTATGCCCAACA
>NW_018444023.1:0-316 GCF_002113885.1 Mizuhopecten yessoensis
TGTTTCTAGAGTGTCATCTATTCTAGGGAGAGGATAAGCATCCTTATGTGTTCCAGAATTTACCTTTCTGAAATCTACACAGAATCTATAAGACCCATCTGGTTTAGATACCAAACAAACAGGACTAGACCAGGGACTTTGACTGGGTTCTATCACATTTTGTTTTAACATTTTGTCTATCTCCTGTTCAATAATTTCCTTTCTAGCTAAAGGTACTCTACGCTGTGGTATTTTAATAGGAATAGAACTGCCAGTATTTATGGTATGCTCTGCTAAATCGGTTCTCCCTACAGATCCATCCTCCCCTACAAAAACA
>NW_018444024.1:0-316 GCF_002113885.1 Mizuhopecten yessoensis
TTTACACCTGTAAATGGTAGTAAATGTATATAGATTTTCCCCCTGGTAATGGTAGTACATGTATATAGATTTCCCACTGTTAATGGTAGTACATGTATATAAATTTTCCCCCTGTCAATGGTAGTACATGGATATAGATTTCCCCCTATTAATGGTAGTACATGTATATAGATTTTACACCTGTAAATGGTAGTAAATGTATATAGATTTTCCCCCTGTTAATGGTAGTAAATGTATATAGATTTTCCCCCTGTTAATGGTAGTACATGTTCATAGATTTTCCCCCTGTTAAAGGCAGTACATGTATATAGATTTC
>NW_018444025.1:0-316 GCF_002113885.1 Mizuhopecten yessoensis
CGTGAAATACTCATTGTTTGTATGCATGTATTTACTATCAAGTTTAAAAAAAACACACATCACTATCAATTCAGGTTTGCATTTCAGGCTGGTATTGTTGCGGAATAAACTTTTGACTTCATATCGTTCCAGCTACTCTATATCAGATGTTCAAATGGTCTGGTTGTTCTTCACTTCAATCATAGCGACAATTACCTGCAAAGAGAATCCACGAGTGCATACACCTTTGGGCGATATGGTAGGTGTGGTGAAAATGATTAGAAATGAAGATGTTTATCAGTTCAGGAACATTCCGTATGCTAAACCACCGACGGGA
>NW_018444026.1:0-316 GCF_002113885.1 Mizuhopecten yessoensis
TGTATATGGTCCAAATAGAGATGAACCAGATTTTTACGAAAAGATTATGAACTAATTACTAGTTATAACAACCCCAATTGTATTATTTGAGGTGACTTCAATTTAGTTTTAGACCCAGAAAAAGACACAAACAATTATGTTAATATAAATAACCCAAATGCTCGTACAAGGCTTTTAAAACTTATAGAAGATATAAATTTGATTGACCCTTTCAGATTTTTCCATCCTAATTATAGACGATATACATGGCGAAAGAAGAACTCTGTAAAACAAGCTAGATAAGACTTCTTTCTAATTTCAGAAAATATCTCTAACG
>NW_018444027.1:0-316 GCF_002113885.1 Mizuhopecten yessoensis
TAAATTCCTATCTGGACCTACTGAATGCTATATTTATTCGGATCTGCTGAATGTCATCTCCTATAAAGATCCACTGAATTTAATTTTCTATCCTGATCTTCACATTGTTATCACCTATCCGGATCTATTGAACGTAATCTCCTATACGGATCTACTGAATTTAATTTACTGTCTGGATCTACTGCTTGTTATCACCTATCCGGATCTACTAAATTTAATCTCCTATCCAGACCTACTGAATGTAATCTTTTATCAGGGTTGACTGAATGTAATCTCCTATCCGGGCCTATTGAATGTTATTTCCTATCCGGACCTA
>NW_018444028.1:0-316 GCF_002113885.1 Mizuhopecten yessoensis
AACGTACGGTATCGCATATCAGCTCTATGTGTCAGGTACAGGCCATGTAAAACCCCGGTCACTCATCTAATTGTTATTTACCTGTTCTGTTACCTTTGGAACAAAACCCATTCTTGACAGCCTAACTGTCACTGTAATGCTGTGTTACACACATTGTAAAACTACATAATCTTCATTACTGTGATGAGAAATTACAATAATACATACAGTTTTAATTATTGCATACAAGCTTTCTGTAGTTTTTTCATTCCGTNTATCTACAAATTGTACGAAATCGCACAGTTGTGCGGAGAGAAGCGCACAATGGGGCGAACGA
>NW_018444029.1:0-316 GCF_002113885.1 Mizuhopecten yessoensis
TGACCTATCAGCCCTGTGATTGGTTGCAAGTTTCAATTGTGACGTTACGCCTAGGATAAGTTCATCACGTCACAGACTTTACGCACCGAGTCGAAATGGTTTTTTTTTTACATTTCTATGTTGCAGGAAAATTGACGTTTTACACGAACAAATGCCACAAATCTTGATTATGTGATAAAAAGATCTTAGACTTGTATTCATATCAAATGCAATTTACGAATTTTCATTTAAGCTAGCCAGAAGCTCGCTATATTAAAAAAAATCAGACTCATTTCATAAATATGATATGAAATGGAAACTCATGTAAGATCCTATA
>NW_018444030.1:0-316 GCF_002113885.1 Mizuhopecten yessoensis
TTGCTGTGCTGGGAGCATAACTGCCGACAGACAGATATGATATAACTAGATAACATCTTGCAATGGTGGAGGCCAGGATGTGGCGAGATGATACTGTGAACGGAAAGCCTCGAATACATTTATACTTGCAACATATGCTTTAGTAGTATTCTCAGAAATAGAAGCTGAAATCAATTTCGTAGTTTCAGCTTGGAGATCAACATTTGGAATGCTACTGGGATTGCTGCCGGCTCTGGATCTGCCAATGGTGCTAGTTGCCGGAACCGAGCCTACTGTAGACGAGATATAGAATCTGCTACACTGTTATGAATACCCC
>NW_018444031.1:0-316 GCF_002113885.1 Mizuhopecten yessoensis
CATAAGACCTATAACAATATGCCCTGGCATGTTGAAAACGAAAAAATAACGATTTTGTACTGAAATTCAAAATGATGCCCAGTGGGCATCTTTAGCCTGAGGTATCGTTGATGCCCTTTTGCATGTGGTTACCTTAGAAGATGCCAATGCGTGGTATAGGTGTTAAAAAGCGGCATAAGACCTATTACAATATGCGCTGGCATTTAGAAATTCGAAATGATGTTAAAAATCTTTAGCCTTTGGTATCGTTGATGCCCTTTTGCATGTGTACACCTAAGAAGATGTCAATGCGTAGTATAGTTTTGAAAAAGCGGCA
>NW_018444032.1:0-316 GCF_002113885.1 Mizuhopecten yessoensis
CCCCCCCCCCCGCCCCAATTTTGAAAAGAATTTGGATGAGAATCTGACAATACCGTGTGTTCTCTCTACCTGATAAACATTTCATTATAGTAAATGGTGACAATAGGCTGTGTGTGCTCTCTACCTGATAAACATTTCATTATAGTAAATGGTGACAATACTGTGTGTTCTGTCTACCTGATAAACATTTCATTATAGTAAATGTTGACAATACTGTGTGTTCTCTCTACCTGNTTAGTAAATGTCGACAACATGTTTGTTCTCTCTACCCGATAAACATTTCATTATAGCAAATGGTGACAATACTGTGTGTTCT
>NW_018444033.1:0-316 GCF_002113885.1 Mizuhopecten yessoensis
AGTTTGGTATTATGTATGCTAGACGTGAGAGGGCTAAACATGTCCGTCAGTTTGATATTATGTATGTTAGACGTGAGAGGCCTAAACATGTCCGTCAGTTTGGTATTATGTATGTTAGACGTGAGAGGGTTAAACATGTCCTTCAGTTTGGTTTTATGTATGTTAGACTTGAGAGGGCTAAACATGTCCGTCAGTTTGGTAATCTGTATGTTAGACGTGAGAGGGCTAACCATGTCCTTCAGTTTGGTATTATGTGTGTTTAATGTGAGAAGGTTAAACATGTCCTTCAGTTTGGTTTTATGTATGTTAGACGTGA
>NW_018444034.1:0-316 GCF_002113885.1 Mizuhopecten yessoensis
ACCATCAAATACAGGTAATATATACTGGTAGAAAGATATAGTATTAAAATTAGTTTTGAAAGGCTAAGTATAGTATTAAAACGTTTTTTTTTTTTTTTTTTTAAATGTCTGCTATTGAATCATTTTATTCACAGTACCAAAAACAACCAACACAAAAATGAATGACGAAAGATAAGGGGGAAACTCATAACTAGTCTATACACATTATACATGTATAGTCCTATTAAAACGATTAGTATTTGCTTGTCATTTATAAGCCTTAGTCATAAGATTAGTTTACACAATGTTATGCTACATGTAGACTTTTGTTGACTTA
>NW_018444035.1:0-316 GCF_002113885.1 Mizuhopecten yessoensis
CCGGAACGACTAAGGGACCAGAACGACTAAGGACGGACCGGGTATTGGGGCAATCTGGAACCGTCGGTATTTTCTCGTTTACGGAAAGTGCCGACGGTTCCCGATTGATGCGACAATTTTCATATTATTCATGAATAAAACTAATGTAAATTAACAAAATTTAAAATCGTTTCTCCTATGATAGTTAAAATATCATGTACGTAATTATGTACATCTATAAAACTTCTAAAACCACATTTAAGGTTACCATTGACAGTACATATTGTCCTCAGAGTCCGGCAAACGGCAGCTGTACTTGGTATGGGAGTTAATCGGT
>NW_018444036.1:0-316 GCF_002113885.1 Mizuhopecten yessoensis
TGTTAGTGAGGGATGGGGGTGCACTGTTAGATGTTAGTGAGGGGGAGTGTGTGTGTGTGCGCTGTTAGATGTTAGTGAGGGGGGGGGTGCACTGTTAGATGTTANGAGGGGGGGGGGGGGCGCTGTTAGATGTAAGTGAGTGGTGTGTATGCGCTGTTAGATGTTAGTGAGGGAGGTGCCCTTTTAGATGTTAGTGAGGAGGGGGGGAGCCCTGTTAGATGTTAGTGGGAGGGGGTATGTGTTCACGGTTAGATGTTAGTGAGGGGTGGGGGCCCTGTTAGATGTTAGTGAGGAGGGGTGCACTGTTAGATGTTAG
>NW_018444037.1:0-158 GCF_002113885.1 Mizuhopecten yessoensis
AGGTTTGATGTATAACCATGGATTACTGTAGACCAGGTCAGGTTTTATGTGTAATCAAGGATTACCGTAGACCAGGTCAGGTTTGATGTATAACCAGGGATTACTGTAGACCAGGTCAGGTTTGATGTGTTACCAGGGATTACTGTAGACCAGGTCAG
>NW_018444037.1:168-316 GCF_002113885.1 Mizuhopecten yessoensis
TACTGTAGACCAGGTAAGGTTTGATGTGTTACCAGGGATTACTGTAGACCAGGTCAGGTTTGATTTGTAACCAGGGAATACTGTAGGCCAGATCAGGTTTGAAGTGTTACCAGGGAATACTGTAGACCAGGTCAGGTTTGATGTGTAA
>NW_018444038.1:0-316 GCF_002113885.1 Mizuhopecten yessoensis
GACTTATAGTATATGCCGACTCCTTGTAGTATATACTGATGATTACCGGTGTAAACTTATAAATTACTAAAGACTTACAGTGTATGCCGACTACTTGGAGTATAAACTGATGATTAACGGTGTAAACTGATAAATTACTAAAGACTTACAGTGTATGCCGACTACTTGTAGTATATACCGATGATTACCGGGGTAAACTGATAAATTACTAAAGACTTATAGTGTATGCCGACTCCTAAGAGTATATACCGATGATTACCGGTGTAAACTAATAAATTACTAAAGACTTATAGTGTATGCCGACTCCTTGGAGTAT
>NW_018444039.1:0-316 GCF_002113885.1 Mizuhopecten yessoensis
CCATATTTTTAACAAATATTTAACTCGACTTATTAGATTGCCAAAGAAGTACCAAAATCCCATTCTCAAAAACCGGCATCGCTTGCCAAAGACATCACTTACCATAGGAGAGAGAGTAAATGTTTAAATCTTGGGAGCAGTTTTACAAAAGCCCATTCCGGAACCCAGTAACGGAGGAGTAATCTTAATATTTATATAGTTTTTAAATAGCTGTCAGCCGTTATTTATTTATTGGGGCTAGGGCTGGCTCACACTTTTCAAAGTATCAAATTGTCAACTCAGGGTTATAATTCAAATCAAGTTATTAACAAGTAAT
>NW_018444040.1:0-316 GCF_002113885.1 Mizuhopecten yessoensis
TTCTACCAGAGATCACCAAAAACTTTCTACCATAGGACACCAAAATCATTCTACCGTAAGACACCAAAAACATTATATCATAGGTCATCAAAGACATTCTACCAGAGATCACCAAAAACTTTCNAATATTCTACCATAGGACACCAAAGACATTATACCATAGGACACCAAAGACATTCTACCATAGGACACCAACGACATTCTAACATAGGACACCAAAGACATTCTACCTTAGGACACCAAATACATTCTACCATAGGACACCAAAGAAATTCTACCATAGGACACCAAAGACATTCTACCATAGGACACCAAA
>NW_018444041.1:0-316 GCF_002113885.1 Mizuhopecten yessoensis
TTATATAGGACCTGATATCAAGCTCAGTGTCATCATACTGTTATATAAGACCTGATATGAAGCTCTGTAATCATACTGTTATATAAGACCTGATATGAAGCTCTGTAATCATACTGTTATATAAGACCTGATATGAAGCTCTGTCATCATCCTGTTATATAAGACCTGATATGAAGCTCTGTCATCATACTGTTATATAAGACCTGATATCAAGCTCTGTCATCATACTGTTATATAAGACCTGGTATGTAGCTCTGTCATCATACTGTATTATAAGACCTGATATGAAGCTCAGTGTCATCATACTGTTATATAA
>NW_018444042.1:0-316 GCF_002113885.1 Mizuhopecten yessoensis
AGGGGAAATATTGTCACCTGTGTTGTTTTCTTTGTATATGAATGAGTTTGAAATTAATTTCATTAATGATAATTGTCCAAGTATTGATTTACAGATGCTTAACCTTTTCCTGCTAATGTATGCTGATGATATGGTTTTTTCGCTGATAGTCCAGCTGCATTGCAAAACATGTTAGATTCTTTACACAGTTACTCTAGAAAATGGGATCTGGAAGTCAACATTGATAAAACAAAAGCCATGGTTTTTAGAAACGGGGGAAACATAAGAAATCATGAAGTGTGGAAATATAATAATGAGAACATAGAAATTGTTGACT
>NW_018444043.1:0-316 GCF_002113885.1 Mizuhopecten yessoensis
AAATTCGGTACAAGGGTAACATGGTAACACAATTGTTACCTAAAGACGGTACAAAGTTAACCTGGTAACACTACTTTTACCTAAAGTCGGTACAAGGTAAATATGGTAACACAACTTTTACCTAAAGTCGGTACAAGGTTAACATGGTAACACCACTTTTACCTANACAAGGTTAACATAGTAACACCACTTTTACCTAAAGTCGGTACAAGGTTAACATGGTAACACAACTTTAACCTAAAATCTGTGCAAGGTAAACATGGTAACACCCCTTTTTCCTAAAGCCGGTACAAGGTTAACATTGTAACACAAGTGT
>NW_018444044.1:0-316 GCF_002113885.1 Mizuhopecten yessoensis
GTTAAACACAATTCATAGAAATATGAAAATAAGTACAAGTTTAACGAATATATGACAATAATTATATGACTGATTCTGAAAACTGTTCTAAATATTTATTATTATTTTGCAATTATTAGCAGTTATTGATTATCTGATAACTTATCAGAAGTTGATTTACCTGTGCAATTTACCTGTACACCATTTCTGCAATAGACTATAACTCACTATCATCACAACTGGCCACCTATGTAAACATGTGGTTTTAAGCAGAGTTGGTGTTCGGGGATTTATTAGATTATTTTATTAACCTCGAGTCAACTGACTCATGGGTATA
>NW_018444045.1:0-316 GCF_002113885.1 Mizuhopecten yessoensis
CAGTACAGCAAGCCCTTGTCTCTGTATACCGAATCAATGACCCCAATACAGCAGGCCATTGTTTCTGTATACCGAATAAATGTCCCCAGTACATCAGGTCCTTGTCTCTGTATACCGAATCAACAACCTCAGTACAGCAACCCGTGTTCTCTGTATACCGAATGAATGGCCTCAGTACAGCAGGCCCTTGTCTCTGTATACCGAATCAATGCCCTCAGTACATCAGGTCCTTTTCTCTGTATACCGAATCAATACCCCAAGTACATCAGGTCCTTGTCTCTGTATACCGAATCAATGCCCCAAGTACAGCAGGTCC
>NW_018444046.1:0-161 GCF_002113885.1 Mizuhopecten yessoensis
TGGTAACTACAGTATTAGTATTGACAGATAGTGGTAACTACAGTAATAGTATTGACAGAGAGTTGTAACTGCAGTATTAGTATTGACAGAGAGTGGTAACTACAGTATTAGTATTGACAGAGAGTGGTAACTACAGTATTAGTATTGACAGAGAGTGGTAA
>NW_018444046.1:183-316 GCF_002113885.1 Mizuhopecten yessoensis
TATTAGTATTGACAGAGAGTGGTAACTACAGTATTAGTATTGACAGAGAGTGGTAACTACAGTAATCGTATTGACAGAGAGGGGTAAATACAGTATTAGTAGTGATAGAGATTGGTAACTACAGTATTAGTAG
>NW_018444047.1:0-316 GCF_002113885.1 Mizuhopecten yessoensis
GGCCTCTGGTCCCAGTTCCCTGGCAATAGATTTTATATTTGGGTGGTTTTTTTATACTCCAACAAATAAAGGTTCCATATTTGTCACAAGATAACTTATAAGAGCATGTACAATACACTAAGACTGAGGTCAATTTCAAGTTTGACTGAAACCTGCTTTTGTTTATTGAGTCATCACAATCATATTTAATGTCCTAGTCTAAGGGAGATAATTGATATATTTTTAAACCATAAAACTGTTTCCTTGATAATGAATGTGCCCAGTCTATTATACATAATTGACAAGAGTGTTATGTACAGGAAAATATTTATAAGCA
>NW_018444048.1:0-316 GCF_002113885.1 Mizuhopecten yessoensis
ATAATTGTTTCTATCTGATCTATGACAGATATGTACAGGTTTTTTTTACATGGAATTGTTCAACAATATCTATTCTGGTGATTACATTTTTTGTTTGACAAAGTTTTCAAGTATATATTCACAGCAGGACACAATGAGTGATGAGGCCTGCAAGTTGCACTTTGATATTTTGGGTACTTTCCCTAGGAAGATCCTGGTCTGCAGTATATGCATGTAAGGTGACAATACCCAAATCGGATCACCAAATCATATATTTATTTTAACATTGAATAATCTGAGGAGGAATTGAATTCATTTATGGTTGTATCAAAAAGAG
>NW_018444049.1:0-316 GCF_002113885.1 Mizuhopecten yessoensis
CTCGAAACGATTTGTTAAATTAATTAAATTTATTAATCTGATTTTCCCCGTTCTTTGTTTTCTGTACAGGTGGGCTATCCTCTGCACCACCCGACCACCCAATTATTATTATTATTATTACTTGTGCCTGTAAGTATGATAACAGTACGGTAGATGATATCATTGAAAAAGAAACTACATTCGGATTTTAGTCGTAGGGAAAGACCTCTAATTTACACGTTTGTCTATCGAATGGGAACTTGTCTATCGAATGGGAACTTGCTTACATTAGATATATTTATCATTGTTATGTAAACGAGTGGACGGGATGTCCGTG
>NW_018444050.1:0-316 GCF_002113885.1 Mizuhopecten yessoensis
TAAGCAAACCAAGCATGGGCACGGACTTGATGATTTGATGATGTGATAAAGAGCGTCAAATTAAATCCTGCATTAACACATCCTCGATATCCAGGGGTTACGCTCACTTTCGCTCTCTAGCGTATACGTAGGTGATTGTTACCCCCGGAATTCGAGGATGGCATTAACATTGCTTGGCCGTCAGGTTTTAGCCATAAAATATAACATTTAAAGAAATCAGACCACTTAATTTTATTCATAAATTATAAATATTTCTGACACACTTTTTTTCTGATTTTGTCGATGTTACACAACGGAAATTATCAATAACTCTTAT
>NW_018444051.1:0-316 GCF_002113885.1 Mizuhopecten yessoensis
TCATTAGGTCTTGTACTCAAGCAGAATAAGTTTATTGAGCAAGTTGGGTCTCACTTAAAAGCGTCTACAACCGACAACAAGCGTCTTCAAGTGACAACAAGCGTCGCCAGACAAATTCTTCAAAAATACTGAATTAAGTAAGCGACATCAGAAGATATGTTGTTAATATGACTATAATACACCTCTGTACCAAATTTCAATTTGATATTTGAAAAATTGACCGAGTTATGATGAATTGAATTGATCGGCGGCGTGGCATACTCAGAACCCCCCCGGATGAAATTCACTAGATTTTTATCTAACCTCTGTCATCCAT
>NW_018444052.1:0-316 GCF_002113885.1 Mizuhopecten yessoensis
AACTTTACCGTTAATTCTAAATACATGGTTATTATTAGATTTGCGATTACAGAATACGTTTTGTTTTCTTCACATTAACTTCTAATTTTCATATATCACAGTATTTCTGAAAAACGTTAAGAGCATTTTGCAAACCTTCAGCAGAATCAGAAAGAAGAATTGTATCGTCAGCGTATAACAGGACAAAAAGATCCACACACATGTTCAGCTCAGTCTGAAATTTATTTTTCAATTGTTCTAATGGAAGTGAACTATTGGCTCTAAAAAAGTGTTCCATGTCATTAAGGTAGATAGAAAATAAAAAGGGGACAGATTT
>NW_018444053.1:0-316 GCF_002113885.1 Mizuhopecten yessoensis
GTAGGGTAGTGGTAATCTCTAAGTATAATAAAGCTGTAGGATAGTAGTAATCTCTAAGCATAATAAAGTTGTAGGGTAATGGTAATCTCTAAGTATAATAAAGCTGTAGGGTAGTGGTAATCTCTTAGCACAATAAAATAATAAAGTTGTAGGGTAATGGTAATCTCTAAGTATAAAGCTGTATGGTAGTGGTAATCTCTAAGCAATATAAAGCTGTAGGATAGTGGTAATCTCTCAATATTATAAGGCTGTAGGGTAGTGGTAATCTCTTAGCAAAATAAATCTGTAGGATAGTGGTAATCTCTAAGTATAATAA
>NW_018444054.1:0-316 GCF_002113885.1 Mizuhopecten yessoensis
CAAGATAAAATGTAAACTCTTGATGAAGTGTTGATTCTAAAAAAAATGTTAATTCTAAATAAAGAAGTTCTTTAGATAAAGTGTGTCAATTCTAGATAAAGTGTGTCAATTATAGATACAGTGTGTACTCTAGATAAAGTGTGTACTCTAGATAAAGTGTGAACTCTAGATAAAGTGTGTTAATTTTAGATAAAGTGTTAATTTTAGATAAATTGTTTACTCAAGATAAAATGTCAACTCTAGATAAAGTGTTGATTCTAAAAAAAAAACTTTAATTCTAAATGAAGTAGTACTTTAGATAAAGTGTGTCAATTAT
>NW_018444055.1:0-316 GCF_002113885.1 Mizuhopecten yessoensis
TATATGTAACGTTCTGCTCGTAGATAATACCCGATATGTCCTCTATGTATACTATATTTAACGTTCTGCTCGTAGATAATACCCAATATGTACTCTAGGTACACCCTATGTAAAGAGATGTTCGTAGATAATAACCGATATGTACTCTAGGTACACTATATGTAATGTGATTCTCTTAGATAATACCCGATATGTACTCTAGGTACATTATATGTTACGTTCTGCTCGAAGATAATACCTGATATGTACTCTAGGTACACTATATGTAACTTTCTGATCGTAGATAATAGCCGATATGTACTCTAGGTACACTATA
>NW_018444056.1:0-316 GCF_002113885.1 Mizuhopecten yessoensis
TTGTCCGTCACATTTACAGATTCCATATTTGTACTATTCAAAAAAACTTGAACACTTAAAGATCTGTCATTACCAGCAAATCGACACCGACTACCTTGGATTTGCACGTTCATATCTCCGAGGATAACAACTTCCCCTTCTCGGAATATACAGAAACCACAGATTCTAAAATATCTATTTGATCTCACAAAACATCAATCGACCTGGAGGTCGCAGGCATATAAACGGAGAAAACGTAAAGGTACTTATTATTTAGCATTTGAACTTCAAAACCTAAGATTCTTGGACTATCGACAATAATTTCTTGTACTCTCAA
>NW_018444057.1:0-316 GCF_002113885.1 Mizuhopecten yessoensis
TTATTGGCCACCTTGTCGTTAAGGGATAACAAATAACGAAAACATAATTAACCACCTAGTCGTTAGGGCATAACAAATAACGAAAAATGTATTAACCACCTGGTCGTTAGGGGATAACAAATAACGTAAACAGTATTGACCACCTAGTGGTTAAGGGATGACAAATAACGAAAACATTATTGACCACCTGGTCGTTATGGGATAACAAATAACGAAAACATTATTAACCACCTTGTCGTTAGAGGATAACAAATAACGAAAACAAGTATTAACCACCTGGTCGTTAAGGGATAACAAATAACGAAAACATTATTGA
>NW_018444058.1:0-316 GCF_002113885.1 Mizuhopecten yessoensis
TTTCAAAAATCTTCTTCTCAAGACCGTGATATGGTAGAATTAAATTCGCTTCATAGATGGAAGGGTCTTAAGAAGCTTTACTGAAATTGTGAATTTCTTGACCCTGGGGTTTCACGTTTCTCCCTGGGGAGGGGGTAAACTTTACTATAGTTTATATAGGGAAATCACATTTTGGACCAACATTTGTTAAATTTCCATTGGAAATAATTCAATTTGGGTAGCATTATCAGTATAAGGTAGCAGTTAGATAATAAGCACATATCAGCCCTGACTTTCTGACCAGCTTGGAACAGTCCATTAGCTCTCTTACTGACCA
>NW_018444059.1:0-316 GCF_002113885.1 Mizuhopecten yessoensis
TTCAGATAGGTCAATAGAGCTATTATAGGTCTTAACAGCTATATATAGCTCAATCGGCAGAGTGTACTGGACCTGATTGAGACCAACTGCTTAAATAAAAGGTGAAATCGTATTAAATATTACTGAGAACGTCTATTGATAACGTAGGCAAGTAACAACATTTTCAAAACTAGATGTCATATCTTCTAAGCGGAAAGAAGTTTGTTTAAATGAATCGGTTCCGTGCGGTTCTCATGTAATCGTTTATTTACACAACTTTTAACCACTTGACCTGACCTGACGCTTTTGACCCAGATCCAAGATGGCGGACGGGTAA
>NW_018444060.1:0-316 GCF_002113885.1 Mizuhopecten yessoensis
CAAAAACGAGTTATAGATAAAAATGGAAATCGCAAAAAATTGTGGTAATGAGTGCATCTGATTTTACTGAGAGGATCGCGGGTAAAAGCAACGTTTTCAGTCCCGTGTGCCAACTATTTGATGTTACAAAAATATTAGATGGTCTTCTGTATGTCACAATGATATACAATAGCAATGCATTCCTGATAAAGAAGACGCATATTTACAGCTCTGAACTTAAAGTTATAAATATAGATCTTTTAAAGCAATAAACTAACACGTATATGACAAAAAATCTGTTTCTAAAAAGAAATATTTACTTACTCCCAATTAGTTT
>NW_018444061.1:0-316 GCF_002113885.1 Mizuhopecten yessoensis
TACCAAGTTTGTTCAAATGAATGACCTTGACCTACTTTCAAGGTCGCTGGAGTCAGATGTCTTAAAATCTTCAAATAACTTCTCCTCAATAACCAAAAGGCCCAGGGTACTTATATTGGGCCTGTGGCATGCTGGGATGAAGGGCTACCAAGTTTGTCCAAATGAATGACCTTGACCCACCTTCAAGGTCACTGGGGTCAGATGTCTTAAAATCTTCAAACAACTTCTTCTCTATAACCAAAAGGCCAAGGGTACTGATATTGAACCTGTGGCATGCTGGGATGAAGGGTTACCAAGTTTGTTAAAATGAACGATC
>NW_018444062.1:0-316 GCF_002113885.1 Mizuhopecten yessoensis
ATAATAAATTGGACAAGACGCACAGGATTTAGTGTCTATCCCTGTTACTAGTTACACAGGTTATTGTGGCTTTGTACATTTATCTTCATATATGTCTATTTCTCTAGCTGGGATAATAATCGCCCCGAAGGTCCGTAGTTTGAAATACTCCACCATCTCTGATCCTTTCCAGCAAAAATACGGAAACAAAATTGGAGGACTTCTCTTCTTCCCTGCGTTATTTGGAGACCTGTTCTGGGAGGCTGCCATTTTAGGAGCTTTGGGTACACTGTGTTTGGGTTATTATGTTTGAATTGATATTTCGATGAACACTATT
>NW_018444063.1:0-316 GCF_002113885.1 Mizuhopecten yessoensis
CCCTATTCATAACAATGGTATGACGTCACTTCAACAATACGATGACGTCACCTCAACAATTCATTAACGTCACGTCAACCCTGAATATAGCCTGTAACGTTAACATTACATTATGTATATGATACATAATAGGTGAACAGGGTAAGAGATAAAGAATCATTCACCCCCTTGTGGGTGAGATAGGGGAATCTCAACCCTCAAAGAAAGATTCTTAAGTTGCCAAACACTCAGCAAAGCCTCATGTTTGGCAACTTAAGAATCTTTCCCTGAGGGGTTGAGATTCCCCTATTTTATTATTAATGTTTCATGTACAGAG
>NW_018444064.1:0-316 GCF_002113885.1 Mizuhopecten yessoensis
CCCTCCGTTTGATTCAGACATGGATCCTTTGATTTCCTTTAAGCCCATGAGGGCTGAATTCCATCATAAGCAATCACTGACTTATTTATACCATTATTCCTTAAAAAAACTGAAATGTTACATTGTGTGCAAACATATTAAAAAAAGAAAATATATATCACAGTATGCTAGCTCCTAGTCACATATTTAATTTAATGTCTTTTTTAGTGATACAAGATTTATATTATATCAGCGACACAAGATTCACAGGAGTAATCCCAACAGTGAATACCCAGTGGTCCAGCACGAACATCGTGCAATGTGCTGCCAAGTGTAT
>NW_018444065.1:0-316 GCF_002113885.1 Mizuhopecten yessoensis
TCTGCCTACCCACAAGGTATCATCCTTCTGCCTTTATAAAAGTCTATCATTAGCTCCCACCCCTTTGTCCTTACCTCTGACTACCCACAAGGTATCATCCTTCTGCCTTTATAAAAGTCTCTCATCAGCTCTCACCCTGCTGTCCTCACCTCTGCCTACCCACAAGGTATCATCCTTCTGCCTTTATCAAAGTCTATCATTAGCTCCCACCCCTTTGTTATTTCCCCCGGCTAACTCACAACTTGTCTCACCCTTCTGCCTTTATTGAAGACGCTCATCCTCCTGCCTTAATCAAAGTCTATCATTAGCTCCCACA
>NW_018444066.1:0-316 GCF_002113885.1 Mizuhopecten yessoensis
AACCCTGGTAATACATTACGACCCTGTACACATGCTAACCCTGGTTATATATTTCGACCCTGTATACATGATAATCCTGGTACTACATGACGACCCTGTATACGTGATAACCCTGGTAATACATTACGGCCCTGTATACATGATAACCTTGGTAATAAATTACGACCCTGTATACATGAAAACCCTGTTAATACATTACGACCCTGTATATGTGATAACCCTGGTAATACATTACGGCCTTGTATACATGATAACCCTGGTAATTCATTATGACCATGTATACATGATAACCCTGGTAATACATTACGACCCTGTA
>NW_018444067.1:0-316 GCF_002113885.1 Mizuhopecten yessoensis
ATACACCTGATTATCACAGTACTTCTGACCAATAGCCACACAAATACACCTGATTATCACAGTACTTCTGACCAATAGCCACATACATACACCTGATTATCACAGTACTTCTGACCAATAGCCACACACATACACNTTATCACAGTACTTCTGACCAATAGCCACACATATACACTTGATTATCACAGTATTTCTGACCAATAGCTACACACATACACCTGATTATCACAGTACTTCTGACCAATAGCGACACACATATACCTGATTATCGCAGTACTTCTGACCAATAGCCACACACATACAATTGATTATCACA
>NW_018444068.1:0-316 GCF_002113885.1 Mizuhopecten yessoensis
CTCAAGGTCATCCAAGGCTTCTTATTACCCAGGGACATAGCTGTAGGTAACTCACTCAAGGTCATCCAAGGGTTCTTATTACCAAGGGACATAGCTGTAGATAACTCACTCAAGGTCATCCAAGGCTTCTTGTTTTCCTGGGACATAGCTGTAGATAACTCCCTCAAGGTCATCCAAGGCTTCTTATTATTACCTAGGGACATAGCTGTAGATAACTCCCCCAAGGTCATCCAAGGCTTCTTATTACCTAGGGACATAGCTGTAGATAGCACACTCTAGGTCATCCAAGGCTTCTTATTTCTGTGGGACATAGCTG
>NW_018444069.1:0-316 GCF_002113885.1 Mizuhopecten yessoensis
AACTTTGTGTACTGAAACATGGTAATGTCAGAGTGATTGACGTTGCACCTCCTCCCTCCCGCAGGCTTAATGGCCAGAATTACGTACGCACCACTGGTATGCAGTTGATTTGCGAGATATAGGAATACATGTTTTCATCGCACGCACTTCTAAGTGTTATTTTATCTGCTGGATGTGTATTTATGGTATAACTTTTGGTCGGATGCATACGATCTCTCGAAAAGGAATGTAAATATCCGTAAACTTTTATTTTCTTTCGGATGTTAAACGCTGAGAATGTTTTTACCGATACTATGTAACATTTGACCTCGATGTA
>NW_018444070.1:0-316 GCF_002113885.1 Mizuhopecten yessoensis
AACGCATGTAAGGGCTTACAGTAATTAAAGCTTAGACATGGCCCTGACATATATAAATGAAAGTCTGTAAGGGTTTACAATAGTTAAAGCTTAGACATGGCCTTTACAGATATAAATGAAAGTAAGTAAGGGCTTACAGTAGTTAAAGCTTAGACATGACCCTTACCGATATTAATGAAAGTCTGTAAGGACTTACAGTAGTTAAAGCTAAGACATGTCCCTTACAGATAAAAATGAACGTCTGTAAGGGCTTACAGTAGTTAAAACCTAAACATGGTCCTTACAGATATAAATGAAAGTCTGTAAGGGCTTACAG
>NW_018444071.1:0-316 GCF_002113885.1 Mizuhopecten yessoensis
TTGGGTTTGAATTACCTTATCCATACCTTACATCAGGGATGGATTTTATTATTCTTGCATACTAGGTCTGAATCGCTTACAGGCGCAGACTGGTGGAGGAATTATAGTGACCTTTTGGGGTCACTATTGTGTACAGTGTCTGGATAACTGAGTGTCTGCCGTTTAAAATGTCTTTATTACCGAGTTTCTATTGTATACAGGGCCTGGATTACCGAGGGTCTGCTGTATAAAATGTCTTTATTAATGAGTTTCCGTTGTATAGAGTGTCTGCATTACTGAAGGTCTGCCGTTTAAAATGTCTTTATTAACGAGTTTC
>NW_018444072.1:0-316 GCF_002113885.1 Mizuhopecten yessoensis
TTGATCCCATTCGATGATTTCCTTTGATTCCCTTTGATGATCATTCCATTTGATTCAATTCGGTGATTTCATTTGATTCCATTCAGTGATGTTTCCATTCGACTCCATTCGATGATGATTCCATTCGACTCCATTCGATTATGATTTCATTCAATTCCATTCGATAATGATTCCCTTCGAGTCCATTCGATGATTCCATTCGATTCCATTCAACGATGATTTGATTCGTGTCCATTCGATGATTCCATTTGATTCCACTTGATGATGATTCCATTCGAGTCCATTTGATGATTCCATTCAATTCCATACTCCGATG
>NW_018444073.1:0-316 GCF_002113885.1 Mizuhopecten yessoensis
ACAATGGTCTATGTTATAACAGATTCTGATATCCCGATATAGTGTCATATATAACTGATTCTGATATCCCGATACATTGTAACAATGGTCCACGTTATAACAGTTTCTGATATCCCTATATATTGTAACAATGGCACAGGTTATACCAGATTCTGATATCCCGATATAGTATATCATATAACAGTTTCTGAAATCCCGATATATTTTAACAATGGTCCACGTTATACCAGACTCTGATATCCCGATATATTGTAACAGTGGTTCACGTTACACAAGATTATGATGTCCCGATTTATTGTAGCATTGGTCTAGGTTA
>NW_018444074.1:0-316 GCF_002113885.1 Mizuhopecten yessoensis
CGCCGGACGGACGGACGACGGACTCCGCACCATAACATAAGCTCATTTGCCCTTCGGGCAGGTGAGCTAACTAGAACTGTAAGCTAAAGGCTAACCAATACCCCTGCTCCTATATAAACCAGAACTTTAAGCTAAAGGCTTACTAAGGCAAAGCAAATAGTCTCCCACAAGTAACAAGTATTTTGCACAAAGCTTCCAAAGGGGCATAACCCCATCAAAAAGGGTCGAAATCCCAAATTAAAATGCCGGTGCGCAACTACATAAGATACTAATCATTCATGCAAAGTTTCAATGAAATCCACTTGTTAATTAAGGA
>NW_018444075.1:0-316 GCF_002113885.1 Mizuhopecten yessoensis
ACAGTTGTAAAAATCTTTTGAGCCTTTATGATTTCTGAAAAATATGTCAAAAAGCAGAGGTATAAAAGGTTGGGCTGGTTTTCCAAACTGTAGCTCTAACTCAGAATTCTCTAGAAAAGATTTTACTGCTGATACCAACCCATGATATTGAAGAAAGTTGGTGTTAATTCTATACCGATCCAGAAACTCATGTAGTGAGAAAAAAAAAAATCTAGGATCTTTAATCAAGTCATTTAATGAAAATATACCAGCATTAAACCAATTTTGATATAAAATGAAATTATTTCCAATTTGTATATCTCTATTATACCAGAGT
>NW_018444076.1:0-316 GCF_002113885.1 Mizuhopecten yessoensis
TGGGTAACCTGTCTGCAGGTAACACACGGGTATGTGAGTAACCTGTCTGCGGGTAGCATACGGGTATGTGGGTAACCTGTCTGCGGGTAACAAACAAGTATGTGGGCAACCTGTCTGCGGGTAGCATACGGGTATGTGGATAACCTGTCTGCGGGTAACACACGGGTATGTTGGTAACCTGTTTGCAGGTAACAAACGAGTATGTGGGTAATCCGTCTGCAGGTAACAATCGAGTATGTGGGTAGCCTGTCTGCGGGTAACACACGGGTACGTGGGTAACCTGCCTGCGGGTAGCAAACGAGTTTGTGGGTAACCT
>NW_018444077.1:0-316 GCF_002113885.1 Mizuhopecten yessoensis
AATCGCCAGTATAGCCACTCAAAACAACGTTCTATCCCCTAAATATTATGTATATTATACAATACAATAGTCTGTACACTATACAATACAATATACTGTATACTATTCAATACAATATACTGTATACTATACAATACAATAGTATGTATACTATACAATACAATAATATGTATATTGTCAAAATAAATGCTATTTAAAAAAATGGTAAAAGAAAAATTGCTTCCTAAGTGCATGAATATTAGCTTTGTATTCAAAAGCAAATGTTCCTTCCTGCTTCCATATGATAGTGTTAGTTATACTACTATGACTGATGAAG
>NW_018444078.1:0-316 GCF_002113885.1 Mizuhopecten yessoensis
CACTCTAACTCTCCGGACTCGGAGGTAGGTTTGGTACACGTACGAAAGTATCACTTTTACTCCACTGACACGTAGGTAGGTTTGCTTCACGTACGATAGTACCACTCTTAATCTCCTGACTCGGAGGTAGGTTTGCTACACGTACGGCAGTACCACTCTTACTCTCCTGTCTCGGAGGTAGGTTTGGTACACGTATGACAGTACCAATCGAACACTCCTGACTCGGAGGTACGTTTGGTACACGTATGACAGTACCACTCTAACTTCCCTTACTCGGAGGTAGGTTTGGTACACGTACGACAGTACCACTCCAACT
>NW_018444079.1:0-316 GCF_002113885.1 Mizuhopecten yessoensis
TAGATACAAAGCATCGTATTCAAGTTTTAGATACAAAGCATCGTACACACGTTTTTAGTTACAAAACATCGAACACAAGTTTTAGATACAAAACATCGAACACAAGTTTTATATACAAAACATCGAACACAAGATTGTAGTTACAAAACATCGAACACAAGTTTTAGATAAAAAAAAAACATTGTACACAAGTTTTAGATAAAAAAAACCATCGAACACAAGATTGTAGTTACAAAATATCGTGCACAAGTTTGTAGTTACAAAACATCGTACACAAGTTTTAGATACAAAACATCGTACACAACTTTAAGTTAGA
>NW_018444080.1:0-316 GCF_002113885.1 Mizuhopecten yessoensis
TATCACCTACAGTCTATCACATACAGTCTATCACCTACAGTCTATTACATACAATTGCAAAATCTTAAATGTGAGTATGTTAGGATGGCAGAGTGTCCCTTGATAAAATCGGGTTTTGTGCTCCTCTATATAGAGTTATCTCCCTTGGTTTACTTTTCATGCCAATGATTTCCTAAACGTTTGGGAATTATGGATTCCTCACAAACCTTTGTTTTCAGTTTCTTGTAGACTTTTAAGTTACATCTTCAAGCTTGAAGACAAAAGGTAAAAATTGCACTGAGTTTTGAACAAATTCAGAGTAGGAATTCCTCATATT
>NW_018444081.1:0-316 GCF_002113885.1 Mizuhopecten yessoensis
TGACACCATGAGTGAGCAAGCAAGACTGTATTTTTACGATATTAAAATTCGTTTTAAGTTATGTACTTTTGACTTGTGTTGATTTTTTCCCTTGTTAACTGTTACAACTTGAACCTAGCAGTTTTACAGTCCAACTGTTCAATGTACTATTACATTCAGAACACTTCGGTTTCCTAAAAAATATCTAAAATATAACTGGTTGTGATGAGTGTATTCAGAGCCTCCTAAAGAAATATTGTCACCAAAGTCCAAACTATGATGCCATGCAAAACTCTCACTAATTAATGTTAGCTTTAAATATTGTGATGAGAAAATA
>NW_018444082.1:0-316 GCF_002113885.1 Mizuhopecten yessoensis
AAACAACAACAAGATAGTTTGCTTATTGAAACCAAATGGGAAAAATATTAGAACACTTATCACAGGTCAGCAAGGGCTGTGCTATGTGACTTACTATAAATTGCAATGGATATATACTGGCCTTTGTTATGACTGATTATGGGTTAGTTTTCGTCTCCAATTTCAGCATTATTTTATCTTATTTAGGTTGTGTTTTTCCCATATCAGTTAATATTGCTAATTGAAATACAAATGTATTACCACACGAACATCTGTCTTTGTTCTTTTTTGTTTTTATTTTACGTCAGTTTGACGACTTAGTGATTTTGTTTGTGTT
>NW_018444083.1:0-316 GCF_002113885.1 Mizuhopecten yessoensis
GCCTTTCCTATTGATGAGAGGGACGTTCTTCGGGGCTCTCCCGGGTGCTCTAATTGTAAGGAGACTCGGGATAAGGAAAGAGGCAGAGATTTTTCTGACTCTGATTCCGAGACATTGGAATTGTCTGGGTTGGAATCGGAAGGCTCTTCCGATGTTTCCCAACCCCGGCCCGGATGCTGATCCGGTGCCAGAGGTTTTTGCTTCATTTCGCACTATACGTGCGGAAGTAATGAAGCTTTTGGGGGACGGGGTTTGCCCACTCCCTTCCTCAGATTCGGCCGTCCCGGAGCGCACTTCGCTCCTTCAGAGCATGTTG
>NW_018444084.1:0-316 GCF_002113885.1 Mizuhopecten yessoensis
AGCAATTGTGAAACAAAGTTTGTGATTTTTTTCTTTTGATGGTATTCTCAGTTCGGGAACTGCAAAATATTAAGGGTTAAATCAAAGCCATATTAATAAAGAGTGTCTTACATAAAAACAATCCGCTGTTACAAGGGTACATAAAGATCTCGGATCTTAACATGTGAAGAGTTTTGTTAACAATCGGAACTCGATTTTTATACGACATGTTTTACACCGAATTCGTATAAATTTTAACACATTTAAGCAAATATACGTTTTGGAAAACTAAACATGTACAAGATGTCAATAACACCTTTTATGACATAAAGCTAAA
>NW_018444085.1:0-316 GCF_002113885.1 Mizuhopecten yessoensis
TTTAGTCCGACTCTATACTGCTGGTCTGAAGGGAAATGTTTTGTAGCTACACCTAATTATATAATGAGAGGATAATGACACGGTACAACACCCTCAGCTGACCTAACACAGACGAGTATCAGGGGTATAACAACACAATCCAGATCATAGTCTTACAGAGAATTAAAACAAGGCTAGTAAAAAACCTACAAAATCAAACATTCATTGTTTTCACTTACCTTGGCTAGGAGCACTTTCGGTTCAAGTGCCAGACCGACAACGACCTCTGTTTATATCTAAGGAATATGGCGAAATTGCGTGTTTTTCAAAACGCTAT
>NW_018444086.1:0-316 GCF_002113885.1 Mizuhopecten yessoensis
TCTTTTTCTCTTACACTGTTCACCCATTGTGTGTCATGTACATCAATATAAAAGTCGGCATAGCTTTTTTCGTGCCGTAATTCAAAATGGTGACCGTATGAATAGATGAAATGATCACATATACAAAGCCAATGCACACTTTGTTGCTATCAACTATAATAAGGTAAGTCTGCATATATATCTTATTATATTTGATAGCAACGAGGTAACATATTCGACACAGTGTGAATACTCTCTCTGTCATAGGTGAAACGTCGCGGGTCGAGCGACATATGTAATATACAATTTCGTCAAAGTACAGTTAAACAATACAAAT
>NW_018444087.1:0-316 GCF_002113885.1 Mizuhopecten yessoensis
GATTCAAATATCTGCTATTTTATAATATCCTTTAACATAATTTTTAAGAGGTGGTTATTCATGGTACTTCATCATGATATTCTTTTCGATATGGGAGGTGCAGAAGATCAAAAAGTTAAATAGTCGCAATACAAGCAAAAATCAATCTAGATATTCGGACGAGATGCATATCTCGTATACATGTACAAAGAGTCCAGAGACTATAAGTTTAAAAGAATACAGACAAAACTTAAAGTCTCTTGTCAATACATATTTTTAGGTTAGACAGGTCCTTTTGATGATGTCTAAATGTGTTATCGTATGCCTGAAAGGTGTA
>NW_018444088.1:0-316 GCF_002113885.1 Mizuhopecten yessoensis
TTACGATCATGCAATGGGTGCAGCAGGTACAATTCTTACGCCCTATCTGCAGGGTATGATAGAATAAAGTCCAATTTCTCACACTGGTACAAACTGCAAAACTTCGCATATCTACATGTTGTCTTATAATCAATAGACATAATCCAAAAATAATATACCGACACAGTACAACAAAAATATACACATTACCTCCCCAGTCACTTTAACGTTTGTATTGAAATCTTCATCAGTTACTGAGCTTTCTCTTTATATCTTTAACATTTGTTATTGAGCATTGAGGAGCAAAATTTAAAAGACAATTCGACAAATGAACAGC
>NW_018444089.1:0-316 GCF_002113885.1 Mizuhopecten yessoensis
TCAATTGGTTTTATATCTATTCCATGCATTTTTGCTACTAAAAATGATTTACTCGTCAATACATTTTTTCCGTTTTCAAAAATGCCGACTTAGGGAAATAGGGCAGTTTTCCGCCATACCCCTTTGCTATATTTGATTAAATAATGATACAATGTATGATAAAAATAAAACAACAAACAAACACTCATGCTTTAAATCTTTATAAAGTTAGGTGGCCATTGTAATGAAGAGTTAAGATTATTGACTGAAATGTAATATATGATCTAGGATGTAAAACCACGAAAATTAAATCGCTCCAAAATATTGAAATAGAAAT
>NW_018444090.1:0-316 GCF_002113885.1 Mizuhopecten yessoensis
GCGTATCCAGTGTTTATAATAACATCAGAACACTTAGACGAGTTTTCAGTGTTTATAGTGACATCATAAAACTTAGATGCGTATCTAGTGTTTAAAGTGACATCAGAGCGCTTCGATGTGTATCCAGTGTTCATAGTGACATCAGTGCGCTTAGATGCGTATCCAGTGTTTAGAGTGCCATTAGAGCGCGCTTATACATGCGTTTCCAGTGTTTATAGCATCATAAGAGCGTTTAGATGCGTATCCAGTGTTCTTAGTGACATCATAGCGCTTATATGCGTATCCAGTGTTCATAGTGACATCAGAGCGCTTAGAT
>NW_018444091.1:0-316 GCF_002113885.1 Mizuhopecten yessoensis
TAACACTGAAAAGCTGAAACAAATCATAAGACTGATCATCAGAAAAGTCACTTTCGTTTAATAACTTTTTCAGATGATGTACATGCAAACAGCTGTTTTTGCATGACAGGCATGTCAATTTACCCTTTGATAATCCTATCACCCCATAACAAAGGTGTTCATCCCTAATGGCAAAGGTTTCCTCCAAACCCCAGTTAAGGCATTGAAAATTTGCCTTCTGCAAAACAAAACAAAACACAGAATTAACATAAATAATATTTTGGCAAAGAGAATGTGCAAATTGAGTAAAACAAACTTATGAAGATGTAAAAGAAAC
>NW_018444092.1:0-316 GCF_002113885.1 Mizuhopecten yessoensis
ATGGAGACAATTACACTGCTTCAATAAGAAATGTAAGTCAGGTAGTGCGGTATATGGTTTAGCATGATTAAATTGTTCAGATTTCTGTAATAGCCATGAATTACTGTTAATAGTGGTATTGCCAAACACAGAAATTGACAAAGCTGGCTACGGTTGATGATAATAATCTGGTTTTTCTCCTGCAACAATCATAATAACGTTACCATCAATGACCTTTTAGAACCACAAACATGATGCAATTGGTGTTAAAAGGTGTCTTTAAAAACGGGAATTATATTTGATTTCAAAATCAATCAAAAACTTGTAATATAAATAT
>NW_018444093.1:0-316 GCF_002113885.1 Mizuhopecten yessoensis
TTCATCTAGCACTATTTCTGGAATAAAACAGCGAATATGTACCGTTTGTTGAAGTTCACATGTTCAACTTTTTAACGAAAATCGTCCGTAATTGTCAAATTACAAACACATGATATAGCCCTGAAAAAGGAGAGTGCCTAACGTCCTAACAAGCTAACACGGTTTCCCGCCAAAACGTAGTTAGCGTATAACATTCCTACTCGCCGCAATAGTGAACTGAAAATATATGGAAAACCAGCTATGTAATGCATGTGATGACTACAATTTCCATAGCTTAGTCAATACCCTTTAAGATTACGTAACAAGGGTAACAGTG
>NW_018444094.1:0-316 GCF_002113885.1 Mizuhopecten yessoensis
AAACGTTGTAAATTTGATCGTGACCATCAAAACATAGGCAATACCGTATTAAATTTATATTTGCGCTGCAAAGTTATTATGCTGACTAAGTAAATTTCGTTTTGGGTCATCAGAGAATGAACCGAAATAAGTAGCAACACAAACGGATGTCACTTTTGACTCTCGTTTGGAGAATTTGGGAGAGAACTCATACATTCAACATTGACACCAAAGCAATAGTACATGTAGTTACTTATTTAAATTACTGAACCCTATTATGCGGAAATAACAAGATATTTTCAAAAACAATGAATCTTGTCTTCGGCCACACCACATG
>NW_018444095.1:0-316 GCF_002113885.1 Mizuhopecten yessoensis
AAATATACAGTGTATGATAATGTTAAATGATAAATACCATTAGACAGTGGATATAGGTTAATGATTTCTACACTGACCAATCAGGTGTGTATCTGTTTATGGTTATTATACCTACCATGTTTATCGTTTTTATAGGTATTACAATTACACAGTGTGTCTTTGGTCAGAGTCCTTCACTTACCCAATAAATTATTATAAAAATAGCACATACATGTAGGTAATCTTTTGTTAATGTAAAAACATGTTCGAGAGAATAATGTACCTTCTTTGCATGGCTATTTTCACATATACATCACTGATATAGCACTTACCTAAC
>NW_018444096.1:0-316 GCF_002113885.1 Mizuhopecten yessoensis
GATTACATATATTTCAATATTCAAATTCATATTTTCATTATTCTACAGCCATAACACTAAATAAGAGATTGTTTACGTATCTGTTTTGTTTGCCCCACATATGTTCTATATTTATCAAACTAAAATTGTCCACCAATGCCAATTTGTGGGTAACTTAATTATTTCAATAGAAAATTGAAGTTAAGATAAACAGCATCTAATAGTCAATCTGAATGCAAAGTGATTTAATTTGTTTTTACATTGTCTAACAGATGAGGTAATTATTTTAAATGTTCTGAGTACGTTCTTGTTTTAAAGGTGTGAATAACTCTGCCTT
>NW_018444097.1:0-316 GCF_002113885.1 Mizuhopecten yessoensis
CTCTGAAACGATGAAAATTGCATCCACTTCACAATGACGTGACATCACATTGTTCGTATTCAATTGTGATGTCATTTCCGTAGTGATATAACACACGTTACATAAACATAATATATTTGATGGCTTTATGACACTGCATAACACGGTATTCATATAATAAAATGAGTTATGGATTTTCATAACTGATAAATTTAAATACTGCATACCAGGAAATGTTCACCCTAAACTTGTAAAATCCAAACTTGTCCAGTAGTAAAACAGCTCTTCATATTTCATTAATACGTTTATTACTTTATTTACTGATGTTTGCTGCTAT
>NW_018444098.1:0-316 GCF_002113885.1 Mizuhopecten yessoensis
TTTGATATCTTATTGCATACTAGGTACGGTTCACTCTAGTGATACAGGAATTTTTCAGACCATGTCATACATATAGAGGTTACTCTACGAATGATGGTTGTCAAACTCATGTAATTTAATTTTAAAATTGTAAAACGGCATGAGGTTTATCGAGTGTCTTCTTTGATTTAAAAATTAACTATTTATAGTTAGATAAGCAGAATATTCAATCATCAGGAGTTTGGGGGCCCTTTTCTCCCATAACGTTAAAATTGTATCTTGAAATCTACACGTTTTCCTTGGAAATTCATCTGTCCGTTTCCAAAGAGAAAAAACA
>NW_018444099.1:0-316 GCF_002113885.1 Mizuhopecten yessoensis
GTAGTTAAAGCTGAGGTTTCTTGGTTCAATGTCTATATTTGGTGTACGTTTTGTTTGTTTGGCTTTGATGTCCTCGTATCAGCTCGGGTCATAGGAGGGCGGGTGCCTAAGAAGACACATCTGGACAGAGACAGAAAAGAACAGATAGGAAATCTATAAAATATAAAGTGTGGTAATGGCGGCAGCAGATCTATTTTGGTCTCTTCCATGCCCTCCTTGTAAGACCGGATCAGTTACATGATACTTTTTCGACGGTGATATCTGCTCGTTATGTCAACGTACAGCGCAATAAAATATCGAACATCGATAATCCTTT
>NW_018444100.1:0-316 GCF_002113885.1 Mizuhopecten yessoensis
TATGATATGTAGCAGTTTGTGTATGATATGTAGCAGTTTGTGTACAATATATAGCAGTATGTGTACAATATGTAGCAGTTTGTGTACAATATGAGTACGGTATGTAGCAGTTTATGTGCGATATGTAGCAGTTTGTGTACGGTATATAGCAGTTTGTGTACGATATGTAGCCGTTTGTGTACGATATGTAGCAGTTTGTGTAGGATATGTAGCAGTTTGTGTACAGTATGTAGCAATTTGTGTACGATATGTGTACGGTATGTAGCAGTTAGTGTACGATATGTAGCAGTTTGTGTACGATATGTAGCAGTTTGTG
>NW_018444101.1:0-316 GCF_002113885.1 Mizuhopecten yessoensis
AATCCGATGGAAGAAATGGGGTCCTACTGTAGTAGTGAAAATATGGTCATCATATTGTTGTGGTATTTTGTTATGCATGATGTAGAATAAACCATTACGACACTTGGGACGGATTATCTATTAAATCGAAAGGAGGGGTGCCCATCTAATGCACACGTTCGCCATAACTGATATTTTTAGTATTTTAGTTGTGGACTCCAGACGTGATCGCAGGTAAACGAGCGAGCTACACACCGGGCTGTGTCCTCATTGCAATGGCTCTTTATTTATAAACTATAAATGGTAACGTTGTAAAGGGATATGTGTGTAACATATT
>NW_018444102.1:0-316 GCF_002113885.1 Mizuhopecten yessoensis
TTTCCTTTTTGAAAATGAATGTTTTTAACCTTTTTAACGATATATAAGATTATAAAAACAACATCCATTGTATTGCTAACATTTCTATTTTGGGTACTCTTACGTTTTAATTCAAATAGGTGAAGAAAATCAAAGGAAATTTAGAATTCCAAAGCTATTAAAATTAACAAAAAATAAGTAAGAAACCAGTTAAGTAGAAATTATTCAATCTTAAAAAATATTGATAGGAAATAAAAATGCATTGGCTTTTAAATTTCTGTTATTTCTTGTTATGAAGGAGAAATTCCAATAATGATTAAAATATTTGTAATGTGTT
>NW_018444103.1:0-316 GCF_002113885.1 Mizuhopecten yessoensis
TATATGTCACTAGTGAAATATACCCTGGAGCGTTTTTCATTGGCTGTGGCAGTCAGAAATCGTTTGTGATGTCATCATATGGACAATCACGTGACGTGATAAATTGTGAATGGATTTAGCCGTGTACATTTTGGCTTTAAAACCTGTCAAACATGTAAGTTTTCTGAGTTATGTGATAAAAAATATCTTAAATCTGTTTTCATTTCATATGAGCTTTTATGAAACTCGTCTCGAAGTTCTAATTTTTACTCACCAAGGCTCGCAAAAATATAAACTCTTAAGACTCGTTTCATAAAATCTCATATGAAATGAAAAC
>NW_018444104.1:0-316 GCF_002113885.1 Mizuhopecten yessoensis
CTCTAGTTTCCGACAATAAATTCATTAACTTGTGATATGATTTGGAGATAAACTGAATATATGATTAAAGCTAAAGTAAATTTAAATCCAAATTATATATCTTACTCCATCGCAGTTCATTTTTTATCAAGACCAACTAGACAATGATGAAATTACATAACTATTTTGAAATGTCATAATATGATACATACACTGTTGCAGGACAATCATTACAACTGCTACCATTTCTTGAATATTTACTTGTCTATATAGGGCATTACAGAAAAAAATATGTATCATAGAAATATACTAATATTATCCATACATAGATGAATTA
>NW_018444105.1:0-316 GCF_002113885.1 Mizuhopecten yessoensis
AATTCACTGAATTGCCTACCTGGATATTAAAGAACACTGGCAAAACAGTATCCCTAAATACAATATTATTAAATGTATGATTGTCCGTATTGGACCAAGTTATTTTGCCAAGAAATTGGTCACATCCTTTATTCATACATAAATAATCCCATTTTTCAAAAGATGTTCTAGATCAGATTTGTTTCAAATTGCTTCATTCCAACCGAAGAAAGGTATTTTAAAGAGCTATCCTACCTTTCCCTGTATAATTTGGCTGCATTATGTTTTCGTTGAAATTGAAACACTACATCCGCGTTACAAAAATTAAAATAATTAT
>NW_018444106.1:0-316 GCF_002113885.1 Mizuhopecten yessoensis
AAAGTTCCGGTTTATCGCGGATGTTATGAACAATCTTAGAAAAGATCAACTTTTCTTTTAACATATATGATAGTACCCGTAAAAATCTTACATAAAACCCATTCTATATTCCACTACATGCTGGTAGGCAACTGCGATTGATACCTTCATCAACGCCATTGTATCGCTTAAAAATCCTTGAATACATCGATTTCTTGTCCTAGCAAATGTGTTGTTAAGCGATGACAACAAATTAAAATTAAAATAATCTGCTGCTAAGAATAAACTTTTACTTTTTAACTTTAATACACTTAAAATACTAACCCGACAAGCTTTG
>NW_018444107.1:0-316 GCF_002113885.1 Mizuhopecten yessoensis
GTTTTCCCGTGATTAAGCTTGCGTCAAGAGGGCCGTTAAAGTAGTTTCAGAATGCTGTTGTCGTTTCCTTCAGTCATTCGGATCTAAGGTGTGGTACACCTCTTGGTTACTTTTCTAGAGACTCGGAGGTTCCGAATAAGAGAAATTTGATCGGGAAAACTACAATGTACTAAGCGTGTGAGGGTAATAATATGTTTTGTTTCCCTGCTATGTGATCAATACAATCAACGCTGCTATATAGACGGGTTACAATTAATCTTTTAATGCGATAAAAAGATTCAAACAATTATTCGAATTAATAAATGCTTGACAAATA
>NW_018444108.1:0-316 GCF_002113885.1 Mizuhopecten yessoensis
GCGTCCCTTTATCATCTTTATTGCAAAAGTTATTATGAGGAAAGAATGGAATAAGCCATTAATTCGTATAAATTGTTTGATTTTACCACATAGTTTCGCCATTGCTATAAGGCGCTCTACGGGTCATGTAACTGGCACCATTGATACAATGTAGTACATATAGGTAAAATGCGCCACCTGCATTCAATATTATATCAGTATATCTTTTCTCTTGATAATGGTCATCAATTAATTGTTATATTTTCCCAGCTTATCCAGTCATTCTGCGGATCATCTACCACTGTACGCGACATCGCTGTGTCCCTGGTACTACGAA
>NW_018444109.1:0-316 GCF_002113885.1 Mizuhopecten yessoensis
ATCATGTGAAATGAATTCTTCGTCTTCCTGAATCATGATGGTAGATATAGCTTCCGTTAGATGTTTCGAGTTCTTGACTTAGTGTTCCGATTTACCAACTAGCGGTCCAAGAATATCTGCTTATGACCTTGAAACATTGTAACCAATGGATTCTGTGTAGTCCACAATATGTCTCGGTGTGTTCCCCTGCTTGTGGACTTGGGTAAAGAGTACATTCTAGGAGTATTCTCTGCTGAAGGATACAGATATCTTTATTGGCTTTTGGTAATCTTGCTCTCTTGTTTTAATTTGATAGGATAGCTACATGTATGAGACG
>NW_018444110.1:0-316 GCF_002113885.1 Mizuhopecten yessoensis
TTTTTTTTAATTATGATTAAGTTGCAAAGATCCAAAGAATTTGAAATGAAAAAAAAACATCCACATAGACTGTCATTTATAGTTTTTACAAAAAATTTAGATTTTAAAAGTGATTTTAATTGTTCACAGTTGTGCCACAATAGTTTGTGTGTTAACGAAGATCACATTAGTTTGGAGTGTCATTTTATTAATAATAATATTCTATTATGGCCCTTTCCCAATTGAACTGTTCTCTTATAGTGTTGTCTGGGGTGGTAAAGTGCCTGAGCCATTAGGCGAGGGCACTATACCTCCCCAGACAACACTATAAGAGAAC
>NW_018444111.1:0-316 GCF_002113885.1 Mizuhopecten yessoensis
CGACCGTACCTGGGTACAATATGACGGCGCCGAGAAGTAATACCAGCATGGAAATGGACTGGAAGCTGAGAGATGTTATTGGCAGGATAATCACCCACCTGATTGTCTATGGCAACAGTGATACTTTCATGCAGGTCGAGACACACAAGGTCGTTAAAGCTAAAATGATGAAAGCTATAGAAATGGCCAAAATGCGGGGCAATGACCTTGAACTTGAAGAAAGAGATGAAGACGCCTTTGAACGACTGGATTTGAACTTAGGCAAAGATCTTGAAAATGCTGTTGACTGGGAGATGATGAATATTCTGAAGACGGT
>NW_018444112.1:0-316 GCF_002113885.1 Mizuhopecten yessoensis
CACAGACATCGATGATGAGTCCTCTTCCTTCAGCAAAATGCCGTGAAATTCTGTCTAATACCACCGACGGTACTTACATAACGGTGAAGCTGGAGTATGTCCTCCCGAACAGACATCAGCCACTAGGGGATATACTCTACAACTACAGGGTCACCGATCAAAATTGTAGGCCAATCTCATCATCGCCTGTGACCTTGCAGTACTTCAAGAGATCAGGCAGCAAAATCAGTCATTTCTTTTCCCTTGCAACTGACCTGGATGACGTAAGAGAGGTTTGGAAAACAGGCAGTAGCTTTTGCAAGAGTACCGCCCGCGA
>NW_018444113.1:0-316 GCF_002113885.1 Mizuhopecten yessoensis
AATTGAAGAAGTGTCAATTTTTCCAAACGGAAACAAAATACCTTGAGTTTGTGATTAATCAGAATGGTGTACAGACTGACCCAGAAAAAGACAAAGCCGTAGCTCCAAGCTGTGTAAAAGAAGTTAGAGGGTTTATTGGAATGTGTAGTTACTATAGAAGATTTTTACCAAACTTCTTACAGTTGTCCCACTTTTGGCTTACCCTGATATTACCAAACCTTATGTTTTATACACAGATGCTAGTGATACTTGTATTGGAGCGTGCTTGACCCAGCCTTGTGAAGAAGGGCAGAACATATTACCTAATGTAAGGAAT
>NW_018444114.1:0-316 GCF_002113885.1 Mizuhopecten yessoensis
TCGTAAAACAAGTTAGGACTGGTGGTACCACCAATCGTACAACAAGTCAAGACTGGTGGTACCACCTATGTACGACAAGTCAGGACTGGTGGTACCACCTATCGCACGACAAGTCAGGACTGGTGGTACCACCTATGTACGACAAGTCAGGACTGGTGGTGCCACTCATCGTACAACAAACAAGTCAGGACTGGTGGTACCACCTATCGTACGACAAGTCAGGACTGGTGGTACCACCTATCGTACAACAAAAAGGTCAGGACTGGTGGTGCCACCTATCGTACAACAAGTCAGGACTGGTGGTACCACCAATCGT
>NW_018444115.1:0-316 GCF_002113885.1 Mizuhopecten yessoensis
TATACCATAATAAATATCAAAAATATGCTTTTCATTCAGAAAACACTATTCCCGTGTGATACAGGCTAAGAAATCTCAATAATTGACATAATAATAACGAAGTTTAGCAATTGGCAACTTCAACAATATGTTACCCTCGGGTTCGATTTTCTCTGTCTCCAGCATACATGATTCAAAGATGATATTAATTCATGAACAATTCATAAAATTTCCATAAATATGAACAAAAGAATATCTACTTTTGGTCTGGTTTATAACGAGCTTTGATATCTCAAATGACTGCGCCTGTAAATTTTAAAACTTGAAAAATACGGAA
>NW_018444116.1:0-316 GCF_002113885.1 Mizuhopecten yessoensis
CTTTACACGAGGACACGGAAGCGACCAAACTAAAGCTGCTGCACTTATTGACATATTAGGGATCTATATATTTCTCTCTACTTGAAACTACCTTGTGTTTCCTTGCGCCTTGCAAATAGTTCACTTCTGGCTTTAATGTTGAATATTCGCCCATGTAAGGAAGGCAATGGGTTCTGTACCTAGACCGGGACATACCACAGTCCTTAAAATGGTACATTATACATGTAGTTATTATTCGTTCAACATTATGGCAAAAGCAACAACTTGTGCTTCCGATGTTAGTATAATGTGACCGGGCGGAATGATGTACTGGGTG
>NW_018444117.1:0-316 GCF_002113885.1 Mizuhopecten yessoensis
AGTCTGTTTACGTTAGTTGTCAGAGAGTTCCAGGTGAATGACATGGTTCTCTTTTATCTCTGAATCAGACATAATCTGTTGTAACAACCCTCAAAAGAACAGGCAGGTAATATGTATTCAAAGGCTTTCCTTCTCAAGGTTTCAAATACATCAGTAAACAATGCGTAATATTTATACAAACCGAACCACTTTGAACATCGACTAGTTCCGGTGTTATATACTTAGAACGATAAAGCTCAAAACAAAAACAACTTTGACATAGACAAATACACTGGGGCCTGTCCGTAACGGTTAGCCCTGGACCGTAAGGAAAACC
>NW_018444118.1:0-316 GCF_002113885.1 Mizuhopecten yessoensis
GCCGTTAAACATAAACAAACAAACAAATCCTGGAACAATGAAGAATGTACATGTACATGTACTGGTATGATCAAACACAAATCAATGCACTGTATATCACTGAATTGTCAATATAACCATTGTGAACGACAAGTCCTCTGTAGAATTCTGTGATCTTTCTTCAGTCCAAGAAGAAATAGCTAACTGGCTAAGATGCCCAGAAATGAAAACACTACCTTTGACGGATTTATACATGTAAAATGCCATCCTAGGCGTTGTACAAAAGTAATCATCCATGGAATGTTGGTAAGTGGAAGAAAATCACCTGAAGAGGTGC
>NW_018444119.1:0-316 GCF_002113885.1 Mizuhopecten yessoensis
GTGACCTTTCACCTTAAACCTTAAAGACCGATGGCCACTTAAAATGTAATCATGTGTTGAAAATACAATGTTTTGGTGACAATATAAACCTATTCTATGGAGGGATCATGCGATATCTTGTAGACAAGCGTTTAGTTCAAAGTGGTCAAATGTGACCTTTGACCCCTAGCCTCGACCTATGACCACCAGCATCTAACAAGGTGGAACAAGTTGATGTGGCCATGCTATGATTTAAACTGAATCTGTTGATGTGTTCATAGGATATTTTGTGCACAAGCGTTTCACTATGGACACAAGCACGCAATGTACCCAACCT
>NW_018444120.1:0-316 GCF_002113885.1 Mizuhopecten yessoensis
CTATCCTAGTAATTATCATGTGATGTACTAAATATATATATATAAAAGTACATAGTGAGATAACGGTGCTATCTCCATACAGGCCAAGGTCAGAAGGTCGAAAGTCTAGTGTGATAAACCGGACCTTTCTTGTCTCCCAGTCATTATCAGGACCGGCCTCTTCAACGCATTTTATGCAAACATAGAAAATAATTCACTTTTAAAACCTATTTTATTTACAAATTTCTGTATATTAGCTGATGGGTTTCATCTTTTTGATATCTCATAATTTTAATATTGTAACAGGTAAGAGAACAGTGTGCTTCCACCGGGGATC
>NW_018444121.1:0-316 GCF_002113885.1 Mizuhopecten yessoensis
GTGCTATATGAACCGTATATCAAACACGAACATTTCACTGGTTGTCCTATATGAACCTAAGTCACACACGAACATTTTACTGATTGTGGTATATAAACCGTATGTCACACACAAAAAATTCACTGGTTATCCTATATGAACTGTATGTCACACACGAACATTTCACTGATTGTCTTATATAAATCGTATGTCACACATGAACATTTCACTGATTGTCCTATATAAATTGTACGTCACACACAAACATTTCACTGGTTGTGCTATATGAAATGTATGTCACACACAAACATTTCACTGGTTGTCCTATATAAACCGT
>NW_018444122.1:0-316 GCF_002113885.1 Mizuhopecten yessoensis
TAAGCTATACTGTACCATAATGGGATGACTGCAACTTTTTAAACTCAACAATTTTATTTCCTTTATAAGAGTATAAAACATTTTTTTGTCTAAACATTTAAGTGTCGAAAAAACTCATCGTCATCCATTGCTTTTAAAATGTTTGACCGAAAGAAGTATTCATGCGGTAACTGACATGAAATGTGACTTTGTTAATTTGGTTTTTTTCAGAACTTGTTTATTTTTTATTTTTGCTAACAAACACAATCTCAATTTAAACTGCTTTGCATCTACAGATCCATATATATAACGTAATCATATAGAAAAAAGGTAAATG
>NW_018444123.1:0-316 GCF_002113885.1 Mizuhopecten yessoensis
TGCTTTCGGTACGTACATGTACTAAATCTCTGGCGCTATGAACATGCAGTTCGTTAGTGCTATCGGTACATACATGTACTAAATCTCTGGCGCTATGAACATGCAGTTCGCTAGTGCTATCGGTACGTACGTGTACTAAATCTCTGGCGCTATGGACAGTCATTTCGTTAGTGCTATCGGTACGTACATGTACCAAATAGCTGGCTCTATGGACATTAATTTCGTTAGTGTTATCGGTGCGTACATGTACTAAATCTCTGGCGCTATGAAGATTAAGTTCGTTAGTGCTATCGGTACGTACATGTACTAAATCTCT
>NW_018444124.1:0-316 GCF_002113885.1 Mizuhopecten yessoensis
GAATAATGTTTATGTATGATATATTTGCATTGTTATAAATTTGGATTTTTTTTTTTTTTTTATCGCATTAAATATTATTTTGACAAATTAAAACAAAGGAGAAAGCATGTTATTTTCTGTCGATAATCGACGACATTATTGAAATGCGACGTAAGTCTGCGTACATGGACCATTATTGTTCTGTTTGTTATAAAAATATATGTCTATTTTCATAAAAACATAAACGAATTTGGTTTTATAATCACGCTTACAACCATAACAAATATTTCCTAAATCAATCGATGATGAAAGAAACATGTTTCAAAAATATCTCAAT
>NW_018444125.1:0-316 GCF_002113885.1 Mizuhopecten yessoensis
TAAACACTTTAAACAACTTCTGCTAAAATGCCAAGGGTAATGATATTTGGCTAGTAATATGCTGGGATGTTTGTTTTATTTGTTTTTGTAATGTTTCACGGTCCATCGACAATGCGAGTCATTTAGGGCAAAACAACACGTTAAAATAGGCTTTCACAAATTGAATACATCAAACTAGAAATAAAAGAGATTAAAAGGTGTAAAAACTTATCGACATGGAACGAATTGGTTGTAAATCATATAAGATCATATTATAACGATCAATTGAGTGTAAATAATCACATATTGATTGAGCAGAAACTGTATTAAATAAACT
>NW_018444126.1:0-316 GCF_002113885.1 Mizuhopecten yessoensis
TAAATTCTGTGTCAGTGTTACTTAATTGAGCATTTTATGAACATGAGTACAGTAAGGTAATAACTCCCCGACATATATAGAAAATGTTTACCTTGCGGCGTCTCTGATTATTCTCCTGTCTCTGCAACGGGTATTTTCACAGGAATTTGAATGAATTATCAATATGTTATGTTAAAACATAATGGATAGAATTTCTATTTGCTCAATCTGAAATGTTAGTTCTGAAGTACGTGTAAGTGGTCTATGTTTGGGGTCTCGTGACTACAGGTGATCAATCATTGTATTCAATCATTGTATGCAATGCGGACCAATGAAA
>NW_018444127.1:0-316 GCF_002113885.1 Mizuhopecten yessoensis
TTAGGAGTTTGTACGTCCTTTATGTTTAGAAATAAGTACGTCCTTAATGCACAGGAATAAGTGTGTCCTTTCTTTATAGGAATAAGTACGTCTTCTATGCATAGCAATATTTATATAGGAATAAATACGTCATCAATGCATAGGAATAAGCACGTTCTTTATTATATAGGAATAATAACGTCATTGATGTATAGAAATAGTACTTTTAAATAAAGAAACTATTAGTACACGTTTATGTTTAGGAAAATGTACGCTTTTATATATTGAAATAAGTACGCCCTTTATGTTTAGGAATAATAACGTCCTTTATGTTTAG
>NW_018444128.1:0-316 GCF_002113885.1 Mizuhopecten yessoensis
ACGTCCTTAAATGGCCTTAGCTGTTAATAGGACGTTAAACCAAACATTGGATTCCATACGTATTTAGCACGAAACAGAAAAAGATTTTTCAATATATTCCATTGAGATATGCTCAGTGTTATAGATCCAACAGCAAAAGGACATATAATTTTTTGATATAACTAGTTTCCGTGTGAGCTTTTTCACAGTCCTTCAGTTTATGTTAGGATACTATCAAGTGAAAAAGCATTGTGATTATCGTCACCAAAACAAAATATGCATAATTGTTTCAATGTTTGAGTTAATTGACATTTTACCTGTGGAAAATGCAAGAGGG
>NW_018444129.1:0-316 GCF_002113885.1 Mizuhopecten yessoensis
TGTCCTATTTTTATATACGGAGTAACTAAATGCACGGACATTCGGAGAACTGAAATAGGTGCTAAGCGTACCTTAAGCACTATACCTCTTTGCCATTCTTTTGCATAGACAAAGTAGGCTTGATACTAACTTACTTTTGAACTGGAAGTTTACATGCTTCTTATGTACCATAATCAAGTGAGTTTCAAGCGGAAACGGGCTTGACGGGAACGAATTAAGGTTTTCGGAAAGTACATTCTTGTTTTTATGTCTGCAAATATCAATTTTTACAATGTTTTCTTAGCGTTTGACATTGATATTTCACGGACAGATCTGA
>NW_018444130.1:0-316 GCF_002113885.1 Mizuhopecten yessoensis
AGCTACGGTTGTACAAACCGGGGACAACCCTGGGTATCCGTAGTGAGTCCGTATTGAAGACGGGGTAATCCGTGTTGTTCCTGGGTTTTCCGTAGCTCGCTACGGTAGTTTTTTAACTGTTTAAAGCCCCCGGGTCATTCGTAGCCAAGCCACGGTATTTTGAAAATCATCATATTACCACCGGTCTCGACTTACAAGCGCCGTGTACACTTCAGTAGTAATCCGTATCGTTATTGTAGTGAAACCTTTATATGCCGTAGTTAGGTTTGGTTTAGAATTGTTTAACGTCCTATCAATAGCTATGGTCATTTAAGGA
>NW_018444131.1:0-316 GCF_002113885.1 Mizuhopecten yessoensis
GGGGGGGGGGGGGGGGGGGGGGGGTTCAAGAACATTTAGAGGAACTATTTAATTGGACAATGTTGTACAGGCGTTACAAAGAGAAAATTAACCTATTCTTATGACTGATCTTTGGAATAAAGTGTAGTTTTTAAAGTCATATAGTCATATTATATTATTGACATCTATCTGCTTGTGTAGGCCTGTTTAATTCTCATTAAAGGAAATTGAGATGACAGTGTAGCATTTATATCTTAGTTGTATATTTATGTATAAATGCTATATGAAATTATATACTCGGTTTAGTATGTTCCTTTTAATTATTTGGCACCATTAC
>NW_018444132.1:0-316 GCF_002113885.1 Mizuhopecten yessoensis
GAGATCAAAGCAAAACGTATACACAACCAACCCGTGTACAATACAGGGCTGAGATCAAACCAAAACATATACACAACCAACACATGCACAATACAGGGCTGAGATCAAAGCAAAACGTATACACAACTAACACATGTACAATACAGGGCAGAAATCAAACCAACACATATACACTACACAACAAACACATGTATAATACAGGGCTGGGATCCAACCAAAACGTACATGTATACACAACCAACACATGTACAATACAGGGCAGAGATCAAATCAACACATATACACAACCAACACATGTACAATACAGGGCTGAGAT
>NW_018444133.1:0-316 GCF_002113885.1 Mizuhopecten yessoensis
GTTATCAGTACCTGATAATGAATAATTAACTTCACCCCGAGTCAAGGTCAAATGATATATTAAGCCACATATTCGTTGGTGCAGTGGCTATTTCAGGGACATCCTACGTTTTTCAGTACTCATAAGAAGAAAGTCATACATAAATAACATATCTTGTTCAATATGAAAGACTCTTCCTAGGTCAGGAAATCATTATATTGATCGAGCGATAATAAACATGATCAATGTATTGGTTGACAACTTTGTCGAGTTTGGTGGCAGGATCTTGTTGCTGACTGTCGGCATACTTTTGGGACCAATGTTTCCTATCTTGTCT
>NW_018444134.1:0-316 GCF_002113885.1 Mizuhopecten yessoensis
CTGTAAGTTCGAAACAAATCATATCATATTCATTTTATCGTGTATTTCATGGATTTTCTTATTTACTTACTTACATATTACAATATAAAAAGGTTGTTAATAAGATTCTGTTAAGATAACTGGAAAGTATTACATTCAAATTAATATTATTTCCTAGATGATTATATTATTAAGAACCACATTTCAAAATGGAAAGTCATTATTGTCCTTAATGTTTCTAAGGACAAGTAATGGAGGGTTATTATGTTGTATACATACCTAAAAGAACACGTAATGAAGGGTTATTATTTTGTATACCTACCTAAAAGATCAAGTA
>NW_018444135.1:0-316 GCF_002113885.1 Mizuhopecten yessoensis
TTCACTACCACAGTTACTGCCACTAACATCACATAATATATATAACAATAATAATAATAATAATAATTAATAATAATGATAATAATAACAAGTGTCACACAGGAGTAATCAACAATTAAAAGATACAGTGAGTGAATTGTTCTTGGACATATTGAAGCTGACTAGTATGCCTAGTAAGTTTGGAAAATTAACCTTGTTTGTGGATAAGGGCAGATCTGTGATTCAATAAGACAACAGTATGGAATCAGTCTCTACATAGTTTGAATTTTCAGTAAGAGTTATTGCCCTTTGAACGTGTGCTAGTCTACAGTAGCTG
>NW_018444136.1:0-316 GCF_002113885.1 Mizuhopecten yessoensis
TGAAGGTCGATGTTTTAATCATACTAATTAATATTCTTGTTGTTGCATTGTCACTACCCCGATTTTCTCTATGAGGACGTGATTACGCAGTAAACGCTTGCCTTTCCGGGATGCCTGGTCTTGTTCTTTTTGTGTTTTCATTGTTCGCATTTTGCCCAATTGAACATTTTTGAGTCCTTATGACGGGTTTTAGTATTGCTGTTCATAAGGGTTTTTTCTTCCTCGAGTGGGAAGTTTGGTGAATACTGGTAATATATGTAGTGACTGCAGTTCATTGATGCATTAACTACGGTAGTACTGTGGTTACAACAGTTTT
>NW_018444137.1:0-316 GCF_002113885.1 Mizuhopecten yessoensis
CATGAAAAAGCTTCTTCCACAACACAACAAAGAATATATTTATTTTCTGGTTATTTTATTTCAATACATGTCATAAATTATCAAGAATCATCTTTCATCAGTCAAAACAAAACTAAGCTAGTATTTCTCTTTCAGATGACTGTTTTATTAAGAACAATCATACGTATTTACCGGTCTATCATTCACTCCGAAATACGTCATAACACCCACACACTAGTTATACCGTAATTCACAACCAAAAAAAGTATTATGGATTCAGAAAAATAAATAACAAACAACCGTCATACAATGTTATATATAACACACTCAGAAATAC
>NW_018444138.1:0-316 GCF_002113885.1 Mizuhopecten yessoensis
AGTCAGTACACAGTTACACAGTGTGTAAATCAGTACACAGTTGTATAGTTTGTAAAGTCAGTACACAGTTGCATAGTGTGTTAAGTCAGTATACAGTTGTATAGTTTGTAAAGTCAGTACATAGATGCACAGTGTGTAAAGTCAGTAAACAGTTGCACAGTGTTTAATGTCAATGCACATTTGCACAGTGTGTAAAGTCTATGCACATTCGTATAGTGTATAAGGTCAATACACAGTCGTACAATGGTACAATGATTAGTAGACAATTTCAACAGTATGGTGAGAAAGTCGTCAGCCATATAGTGAAGAAGATCAG
>NW_018444139.1:0-316 GCF_002113885.1 Mizuhopecten yessoensis
CTCTGATGTACAGTATACACGACTCTCTGATGTACAGTATACCTGGCTATTTGATGTATAGTATATATAACTCTCCGATGTACACTATGCACGACTCTCTTATGTACAGTTTTCATGAATCTATGATGTACAGTTTACACGACTCTCTGATTTACAGTATACACGACTCTCGGATGTACAGTATACATGACTCTATTCTGTACAGTATACATGACTCTATGATGTACAGTATATCTGACTCTATGATGTACAGTATACAAGACTCTATGACGTACAGTATACATGACCATCTAAACTACAGTACACATGACTATCT
>NW_018444140.1:0-316 GCF_002113885.1 Mizuhopecten yessoensis
GTACAAGTATAACTTTAATAGTGCTTATCTTGTTTACATGTTTGTATGTTTGTAAATTTGTATTGAAAACACGATGTTAAAATTATGTTTGACTTGATATGGTAATTGGCTACTATTTAATTTGAATACTGTGAAATCATTATTTTTCTGGTGGGGGGGTATTTCCATCAATTTTGTGGGTTATTACACATAAGATATAAAGCAATTATCAGTTTGAGAAGGTACTGTAATCCACAAATTCATGTACCCACGTAATTGTGTATTGTTGGAAAACCACAAAAATGTCTGATTACACAGTATATTTCTGATATTATTG
>NW_018444141.1:0-316 GCF_002113885.1 Mizuhopecten yessoensis
CATTCATATATCACCAAAACTAATACCAAATTCTTGATATCTTAAGCATGTACAATTAAGGTTGTTCTTAAATTCCCTCTCATCATCAGTGGCTTGCAAGAAACACATGTTAAACTAATTAATGCCATAAGTTCAGTGAGTGATGAAATTGTCATCTTTGTAACAAACTAAGATAAGCACAAGTCATCATTTGGCATATATCTAAATTTGACAAATTCTTAATGGATAATTCTTATTTTGCACTTTGTCATACAACTGATCATTTATAAGTCAGTTAAATATGTAGCCACTGCAGGACAAGAAACCAGAATATAGA
>NW_018444142.1:0-316 GCF_002113885.1 Mizuhopecten yessoensis
CATTCATTAAAAAATATGTCTCTTCACGTGATGTCCCTTTAAACTAGATAATATGTGTTAATACTGGATTTCTACCTTGAGTCGTTGATGACGAGTTGGTTGACAAACTGGTACAATGAAACTGCTAAAGTTTAAGCATAAACTTGTAGTCTACACCCACAAACCTATACCAGAAGTACAACCCTTAAAGGAACCCTAAACTGTTTAACATGTTGAAATAAAGTAATCTTTGTACATTACAAAATAAAATGGTGAAATTTGGTGGTCATAAAATGACGTCATGAACAATAGCGTGATCCCGAAAGATCACTAAAAT
>NW_018444143.1:0-316 GCF_002113885.1 Mizuhopecten yessoensis
TAATCATGAAAGAAGAAACGGCCTATTTAAAGCAATGCATTTAAATATTTCCAGGTAAACCCTATTATAGTCATTACGCAGTACTTGTCGTACATATGTTGTGTTTTCAGCTGACATCGGGAAAACCCTGCCCACGTAATCATGAAAGAAGTATTGTATTTAAAGTGAAACAACATCTATTTACATTTACCACGTCAACAGCATATATTAACAGTTAAAGCTCACACATTTACATTTAAGAGACGACTTGGTGCATATCAACATCATACACACATCTTCTGATCTAACCGCCGAAAGATGGCAGGTATGTGAATAT
>NW_018444144.1:0-316 GCF_002113885.1 Mizuhopecten yessoensis
CTTACTCAGTGAAAATATCATTACAGTTAGCGTTGTACTGCTTTTCGCCGTCATCATGAATGCGTACTGTTTTTGAGGGCGTAAAGGGTGACTTTATTCATGCGAATATGAAATACGTTATATCATTTCTTCTACAGCTAGATCAGATCATATCACAAGCTTAGCATACAAAAAGGAAGACCTGTTTTTTGAAAATACTGAGGAATCCTCTACATTTCTAAAAGCGTCTACAAGCCCACGTAAGTACACAGATGTCATACCTGAAACAGGTTTCAACATATTTAAAAAATCTGAATATTTACAACACAAGAACGAT
>NW_018444145.1:0-316 GCF_002113885.1 Mizuhopecten yessoensis
TAAATATTCAATTTTTGTAAATAATTGGTTGTCAATATATAATAACGCGTACAACTTGATAGGAACTGTTGAGTAACCCATAAATCCGGTGCTGGTAAATCACCAACATTTTAAACGACCTTTACCGAGACACAATGTAACTAGCGACAAACACATTACATCATCAACAAGTATTAATTATAATGTCGTTAATTTCCTGTAATTTTAAAGCTGTTCCTTTGATGACCTTAACGAGACGTTACACAGGCACACGTGCTCCAGGTGTGGTCAACGGGGCAGATCGATATTACTGAGTCAGCCCATTGTTTAACTGCAA
>NW_018444146.1:0-316 GCF_002113885.1 Mizuhopecten yessoensis
TTTTAACTTGGGTTTATGTTGTTTTGCATCCATTTAGCTAATTTGTTTATGTATATATTTTTTTGAGATGGAGACAAAATTAGGGAGGGGGCTTAATTGTAGGTAACCACCCTGTTCACAGGACATTTGCCAAATTGGGGAGGGGGCTTATTTGTGAGAGGGGGCTTATTTGCAGTCAAATATGGTAAGTCTCCCTTCAATCTGATTAAAATCATCTGTGACATGGCTTCATTAACTTCGTACTACGCCTGAGCGATGTTCAGGTGGAGCCATGTAACAGATGATTTTAATGAGATTGGTCTCTCGTTCACTTCGT
>NW_018444147.1:0-316 GCF_002113885.1 Mizuhopecten yessoensis
GTGAAATGACCGTCCCGCAGCTCTATAAGCGTATATAATGACCGCGTGTTCGGCTTAAATACACTTCAAAGCTTCCGGCTGTGAACGTGTGTAATCTACGTGTGTGTGCGTGTGTGTGTCACCTATCTAGTTATCATTCAGCAGTATACAATACGTACATTTTTAATGGTTATATGCTATTGGATAACTGTTCTTTTGTTATGCCACGGAATTAGATTAGATGTTATCTAAGTCCGTGGTTATGCCAAGTTGCCCAATGGGACCTGTTGAGCAAATTATGAAATATTTATAAAAATGACTAGCAGTTTGATACACA
>NW_018444148.1:0-316 GCF_002113885.1 Mizuhopecten yessoensis
TGTTTTTCTCTGTAAATAGTAGACAGTGACCTTGACAGTAACACACATTCTTGTACAAGGTACTTTTATGTTAGGTTATTACCAAGTCTGATCAAAATCAATGCAGAAATGAAATTTAACTAATAAAAATTCTACATACATTTTATAGTAAAAACTATCATAATCTTTGTACCTTGAACATGGACTCGTTCGAGGTATTCACATAATCAAATATATGCTAAAAAACATTTTTTTTTTACATTGATGAGAACACTGACAAAGTGGCTGGACTATACAAACTAGGACCCTTACAGCATCTGATGTTTGAAGTCAGATC
>NW_018444149.1:0-316 GCF_002113885.1 Mizuhopecten yessoensis
CGGATATGGCAGAATACTGATATCGTTTCACGAGCGCGAAGCACGCGTGAAAAGATATGTAAATTCTTTCATATGCGAAGCACATGTAAACATATCGGTATAATCTGCCATATGAGTAAATATATATATAATATTTATTGGAAACCCTTTAGTTTTCTATTTATTTCATTTAAAACCAGTACTGGTAAAAATGTAATAAATATCGGTTTGTCTCTACATCACATGTTTCTTTGTTCGGTTACTCGTAAAAGATATAAGAAAACGATGTATATAGAAGACTGTGCCACTTTAAGCTGTCATCAAACTGAAATGTTAT
>NW_018444150.1:0-316 GCF_002113885.1 Mizuhopecten yessoensis
AGTACTACACTCAAGTGCCTTATTGGTTGTGACCCCAGTGGATCAGTGATATTTGTTTCTGAGTTGCATTCTGGCTCCATCTCTGACAAGACAATCACAGAGGAAAGTGGCTTCTATGAAACATTAAAAACTCTAAAAAGTAAGGGATACTTGAACGATGGTGATGCTATTATGGCTGATAAAGGGTTCACTATTGGTGAGGAACTTGGTCAGTTGGGATTGAAACTTAATATACCCCCCTTCGCAACATCAGGAAGCCAGATGTCCTCAGCAGATGTTAAAAAAACTCAGAAAATTGCCAAACATAGGGTTCACA
>NW_018444151.1:0-316 GCF_002113885.1 Mizuhopecten yessoensis
TATCCAATCTAGAGCAGTTCGCAAATAACACTAATGAGCGCGCGATCGAATAACACGAGTCAACTCTACCAAATTCTGAAAACAAAATTCTAACAAGGTAACCGAGGAAGAGGACGAACGGCTAAAGGATAATTGGTCCCGGAAGTGGAATTTGTTGATTCGGGGAATCGCCGGTACTTGAAAGGAGAAACTCACGGTCATTGAGGCTAAAGTACGGTTTATTTTTACTCAAAAGTTAAAAATGTCGGAGGAAACAGCAGCGTCCATGCTTTTTACTGCAGTGCACCGTCTCCCAGGTGGCAGTGAGGGTAAATAC
>NW_018444152.1:0-316 GCF_002113885.1 Mizuhopecten yessoensis
ATAGGGAATGTTTTCAGTATCACAATGTATTTTTATTCATCAATAACGCAAAGGGACCATTTCAGGTTTGATTGTGAGACAGAATCATTAGAAAATCTATCGGTGCTCGGTATAAATCACATTCATTAAAATATTCCAGACACTCTTTACTTTATTTGTTGGGAGATGTTACGCCTGAAAGTATTGCCTCCCAAACCTTTACCCACTGCAAGTGTTCTGAATGTGTTCTAGCTACCCCTGCAATGAATTCATAATAAGTAGCACGGGACGCGAATATTGAAGCAATTATAAGAGATACATGAAGTTGATGCATAAT
>NW_018444153.1:0-316 GCF_002113885.1 Mizuhopecten yessoensis
TTGAAGTATTTCATACACATCGTTATTATAAGACTGTTATAGATTCTTTTTCTCTTTTAAAAAAATCATTAAAGACATCAAGGAATGTATCATGGAACTGGTTTTTTTTAAAGGAGTTATTACAATGCGTAGTGTTAAAAAACGCATAGCTACACTGAGCCACATGGGACACATATTTTATCATTTGGCAGAAAATTGTATTATTTTGTAGATTTATGATATTATTTTGTAGGCTAATGATATTATTTTGTAGATTTGTGGTAGTTTTTGGGTCAAATATTGTATTTTTCTGGGGTTGTTTCTAACCCCCCCCCCC
>NW_018444154.1:0-316 GCF_002113885.1 Mizuhopecten yessoensis
TATATTCACTGGATAACACAGTACATTATGTGATAAAACATCTGAAATTACATTTTCGAGATTGAATTTTTTGGTCAATAACTGGAATTTTGATATCGTATTTTAGACAGCTGGGCTTCCAAGTGTTTGTACATACCTGCCGAGCTGGCCACCAGCGGTAGTGAAGTATTTGTTGAAGTCAAGTCTGAGGAGAAGCTGGGCCAGATGAGGACTAGCATTGTGACTCCTTACACTGGACAGAATCTTAAACAGCAGGTTGGACTGCAGCTGGAAACTCTGAAACCATACAATATTTATATCAAACTCTGAAACCATA
>NW_018444155.1:0-316 GCF_002113885.1 Mizuhopecten yessoensis
ACTAGCACTCCACCACTGGGTCGCGGGTTCGAGGCCTACGTGGGGCAATCACCAGGTACTGGCAGTAGGTCGGTGTTTTTCTCTCTCCGGGAACTCCGGCTTTCATCCACCACCAAAACATGGCACGTGCTTAAATGACCATGTAGCTGTTAATAGGACGTAAAAAACTCACAATACAGTATTTATATATGCCTGTAATACTATACAGTGGTTATGCTATATCAGTCTATACCCTGTAATACTATTCCAGAGTAATTATAAAACATTTTATCAATAATACTGTACACTAATTAATACAGGTATTATTAACTCATTT
>NW_018444156.1:0-316 GCF_002113885.1 Mizuhopecten yessoensis
GGGGGTCAATCCTTCAACGAAACAATTTTGATATTAATTACCTGATAATGATTTCTACCAAATACGTTTGATATGCTACTCGGAGAGTTTCAGACAGGATGTCGATTTAAGTAATATGGCAAAAGTACATTTTTGGTGCTGCCTCTCCGCACCCAGTTGGCCAGCCCCTTCATTTGTACAATTATAATCCAAGCTACATGCGATTTCTTCCAATAAAATATGGTGAATATTTAACTGTAAGTTTTAGAACATAACTCGTTTAAATGATATTGCACAAATTACCTATGTTGGCCCTACTCGTCAGACCCCGAAGGTC
>NW_018444157.1:0-316 GCF_002113885.1 Mizuhopecten yessoensis
TGACTGCAATTGAGATTGTCTGTGTACTCAAGACAACTTGGGATGTTGATATGTTATTAGGGGATCTTCAGTATTGTCCATCAATAACAAAGTAGTTTGTTTCAGAAAGTATATAGTAAAAGGGATTTCATAATCTGCATCAAATGTTAAATAAATGGAGACCATTACCATCCATCAGAATGTTGGTATGAGGAAATACATTTTAAACAAATTAAGACCCCATTTCAATTAATACAAAAACTATTTGGCTGCTAAAAGCTTTAGATTTGGAGTACTGTATTGGACAGACAGGCTTGTGTGTAATCCTGCCTCTGGG
>NW_018444158.1:0-316 GCF_002113885.1 Mizuhopecten yessoensis
GTCCATTTTTGTGCAGTATGGCTGCTATCATTTGTTGAAATGTAACAGCGAAACTGAACTGGATCGTTCGGAGCCCGGGTTTCCGGGTTAGAACCCCGGTATGTACGTGTATTTTACCGCTCCATCCTATTAATGTATGTGAATATACTCCATTTGGGAGAGTAATTAAATGTCTTTCATTAAATACAAAATGTATTAACAAAAGGGCAAACACGTCCGTATTTAACTTGTTCTGTCAGAAGATTGGATGGCCGACAGTCTGACGTATAGTTATGACGTCATAAAGAAGGCAATGACTGTAGCTTGGTTCTGTCTG
>NW_018444159.1:0-316 GCF_002113885.1 Mizuhopecten yessoensis
ATGTACTTACCTGAAGAACAATTTCCTGGTCTCATTTTTCGGTTTGTACCATCTCACGACCACATTTTCTTTGTTGATTTTCCATTTGCGGCTGACAACTGCACTCTGTAATACACAAGAACATGCTGAGGCTAAGATGTTTGGGTTATTCCCCTTTAAATGGATTTACATTGGTATATATATACATTATTGCTTTCTTGCATGGCCCGATGAAGTAAACTCAAAAGCAGTAATTTTGTCCTTTCGTTCAAAAGACAATACTGGCAACCAACTGTATATTCAACTATTGCTTATACACATTTTTGACTTTTTGGGT
>NW_018444160.1:0-316 GCF_002113885.1 Mizuhopecten yessoensis
AAATGTTTGTGGAATTCATGCTTCCTTCCTCCAGCCTGATTAAACGGGTTGGGTCTGTGACCTGAAATGTCATCATCAGTAAATTAACGTTTGTTTTCTCAACACAAGAACTTCATACAGTATTCAATCTTATATTATTACATACTTCCAAAAATGTTGGCTTGTTTTCCTCCCGATATTTTGTTTTGGTGAGGAGGTTATGCTGAGTAATATAAGCCAACATGCATGCTCATTAAACAGATGACACAGATTTTGATAATTCACTTCCTGCATATTGGCTTAAATCGCAGTATTCATTTTACCTCATTCTTACTGA
>NW_018444161.1:0-316 GCF_002113885.1 Mizuhopecten yessoensis
GATTATTAATGTACTTTTTAGACGAAGTATAATTGCTGCAAGAATTAAACAGGTAACCGTGAACAAATATTTTTATTGTTTCATGTTGTTGTTCATAGACACACCTTTTTGCAGCATTATGAATAACTGGCAACTGATTATGACAGAGAAATCGACATCTGTCCGGCAAAAATCGATACGAAACCTTGTATTCAAAACAGAGTTGTAGGTTCCCAATAGAGACTGATTACGGTTACAAATACGAAGTCACATTTTTTTTCTAAATACAAGAAGATTTCATTAAGACTTACATTAAAATATTCATATTTACTTCCAT
>NW_018444162.1:0-316 GCF_002113885.1 Mizuhopecten yessoensis
ACCCTGAAATATTAAAAAAAAGTAATGTACTTTCATGTAAATCTATTATATGAAACTATATATGAATTATGATTGAAAATTTGAATGTGTATTTTAATTGAGATATCATTCAATACTGATGAAAGTTACTTTTGACTTTGTAACATTTTTATTTATAAAGTTGATAATCGTTCGGTTTGTAACTATGACTACAATTTAAGTGAACTGTTTTATTGGGACACAACATACCTGTGTGATACAGAGTTGATGCAGTCTCGGGACAACAGCATTCGGAAGATCATTGATGGCTGCAAAATGGACGTTCATCAGGGCCGAT
>NW_018444163.1:0-316 GCF_002113885.1 Mizuhopecten yessoensis
CAGTTCATTCAGCTTCTCTCTTACAATTGGTGTAATGGCGTTCTTTTCCATCTCTGCGGTAGCTTGTTTTTTTCTTTTGACAAGGTGAGTCAGTACTTCGGCGTACTTCTTTGGATTTTTTGGTAGCACTCTCAAACACCTACTTATAGCTTTTCTTTAAGCGGCTTTGGTATATTCCGATTCATTGTCGACTGGTATCTTTTATTCTCTCCCTTTTGTTGACGATTTGCGTTGTGATTTCTTTTCATGGTATGCTTTTCTGCGTCACTCATTAATTCTTCTCTCTTTTTTTTGTACAGACAAATTCATCCTTTGC
>NW_018444164.1:0-316 GCF_002113885.1 Mizuhopecten yessoensis
ATAAAGAAACTCACAAAACATACCTTAAGTACAGGAAGGGTGTCTTCCAGGGTTCCATTGTCTCAGCTATTATTGGCTATAATCTGAAATATACAGAATGATGTAATTATTTTCTTATTGAGAGAACTGGTACCACATTTTAAAAAGAAGATTGTCATAGAATTTAAGAAATTGGCAATCTAATTAAGAAGTACACAATCCTGTTATATATCAATGACACTCATTAAGTTGTTGCAAGGAAACATCACAAAGTGACATATGTGTAAATTATGTCAAAATTGAAATTGACCTCCATTTTGTTATAATTAATCAACAT
>NW_018444165.1:0-316 GCF_002113885.1 Mizuhopecten yessoensis
GGTCACCAGGGCATTTTTGTAACATTTTATTTTATTATCATTGCTATATTTTCAACATAGATTTGTACATGACATTCTGTTTTCCTATCGAAGTTGAATATATTTGTAGATTTTAAGCACGAACTTTGAAAGTAAATTGATTCTTGATTTAATTAACGAGAATGAAATTAATTGACAAATCATAAAAATTGAAAGAATATGACACGAAGAACGACCGAAAGTTCTCAAAGTTCCCGTGTCTATAAGTGAGCTGGTGGCATGGGTATGTCAATCTATGAGTGAGCTGGTGGGTATGTCAGTCTATGAGTGAGTCGGT
>NW_018444166.1:0-316 GCF_002113885.1 Mizuhopecten yessoensis
GTAATCAAAGCAACTGATATACAGATATTGACTGACATAAACTATCAATCAGTGAAAATTACACATTCGTAAAAACACTTATTGAATGTCATGTCTCTTTTTGGATACACTGAAGGTACAACAGATATTCAAATTAAAGACTAGATAAAACTATATAAAGTATCTTTTGTATGATATACAATATTAACATACTTAAACGCAGTGTATATCCCTTTGAGTGAACCTGTTTAAATGAATAAAAGGTAAACCATGCATCCAAGCGTTTCTGTTACATTTGTTTCTGTAGTGTTATATTAGGTTAAAAATAAGACTGTCT
>NW_018444167.1:0-316 GCF_002113885.1 Mizuhopecten yessoensis
CGCTGCTGTTTGTCTGCGTTGATCTCTCGTAGATGTATATTCACTAAAACACTGGAAAATGTTCTATGTTGTGATATTGCTGCTCTCATTACCTGCAAAACAATTTCTTACATACATAATTTCCTAGAATCAAAACATCTGATATCGGTCTAATGTGCGTTGAATATTATTTTAGGGTTAGGGTTAGTGTTAGGGGAAAATATCTTTAGCGTCATATATCGGGTTTTCACAAACACGCTACTAGCATATAATGCAGTATTTATTTCTAAGAGGAACTTTGAAGTGCAGTGATCTGTATTCGACTCAATATGCATGC
>NW_018444168.1:0-316 GCF_002113885.1 Mizuhopecten yessoensis
GTCTTTTGACGGCACAAATTTATATATATATATTTATTCATAAAGGATAATTTGCTTTTAAGTGATACAGACAGTGTACATTAAAAATTAGTAGAAAGTCATCCATCAGCTAGTGTTTGGCGTGTTTCTGTGTAGGTATATTAATGAGATCGATTCGAAACTCGTCAACCTAGTTTTTGTCGACAGGATCATATTTACCCTTTGACCGAAACGGCCAATTTTTTGCGACGAAATCCTTAGTCATTTCGGTAAAGTGTCAGAGCTTTATTACATTTTTATATTACTTATATATACAGTCATTAATGTCTAATCTGTA
>NW_018444169.1:0-316 GCF_002113885.1 Mizuhopecten yessoensis
GCTGTGAACCAGCTGTACTGGACTTGTTGATAACAAATGAAGAAGCAATGGTGAATGAAATTATCTTTGAAAGTTCTCTCGGCCACAGTGACCACTTTGTTCTGAAATATATATTTATCTGCTATAACCGGAAATCTGATAATGCAGTGCATCGCCGAATTATCACAAAGGAATTTATGATAGAATTAAAGCGGAATTGAATATTCCTTGGGATGAAATTCTGAAAGACCCAGACACAATGTTCTGTTATTTATTGAGGATTAGTTCGCGCATGTATAAATAAACATATTCCAAAAACTAAAAGAGGAAACGGGAT
>NW_018444170.1:0-316 GCF_002113885.1 Mizuhopecten yessoensis
AGTTACTCTATCACTGTTTAGTAATCCAGGACAAGTCGTCGTTTATCTGTACGAATCGTATGTGATATGAGGACTGCCTCTTTATTTATGATCATAGACCGTGACTGGTTATAGTCGATAGGGTACTGGTGATTACGTGTACGTCATGGAATGTTGTTGATTTAGAGGAAACGGATTCTATTCTCTATATACAGCATACAGTTTATATCGACAAGGTAAGGTTTGATTGCTTCGCTACCAAGATCGGTAAATTGTCAAAAAATATTTCAAATAGTACTTTCATATCCTCTTAGGGTATAAAAATACAGAATTTTGT
>NW_018444171.1:0-316 GCF_002113885.1 Mizuhopecten yessoensis
TGTATCCACTACATGTATCTACTACATGTATCTACTACATGTATCTACTAAATGTATCCACTACATGTATCTACTACATGTACATGTATCTACTACATGTATCTACCACATGTACATGTATCTACTACATGTACATGTATCTACTACATGTACATGTATCTACTACATGTATCCACTAAATGTATCCACTACATGTATCCACTAAATGTATCTACTACATGTACATGTATCTACTACATGTATCCACTACATGTATCCACCAAATGTATCCACTACATGTATCTACTACATGTATCCACTACATGTATCTACTACA
>NW_018444172.1:0-316 GCF_002113885.1 Mizuhopecten yessoensis
TGTTTGAAAAACCCTCTCTGTGCTAAAACTGAAAAAGAAGAAAATTATAATGTTTTATTATACATCAGTTATACGGTACAGTGATTGGCACTATTTTCTAGGGCTGCAACGATACATCGCAATATTTTGAATATGGTACGATACACAATAGTTTTTGGGAGGTTATAATTACGATATACGGTCTACAATATTTTCAGGATATTGTCGCTTCTGAATGAAGTCTGCTCATATATATCTGTTCAAACATGGCTAGTGACAAATCCAGATCGTCATGCACGTCAAAAGACATCATGAATTGTGTGAAGCTTTAAAGTCA
>NW_018444173.1:0-316 GCF_002113885.1 Mizuhopecten yessoensis
TAAAAATCCCTTCTCAACTTCTTTCTCTATTAGTTCTGTGACTGCTTCTGCTTCTTTCCTTACAGAGTTAAGATTTTTACATTCATTAGTTAGTAGGTCCATATCAGTCTTAACCATTTTGTCAAAACCCTGCTCTAATCCTGTACATAGATATTCTACGAAGATCCTATCCGGATGTTTGCTCAACTCTAGTCTGAGATGTTCAACATTAACAGGTGTTGAGGCTTTCCATTCTATGTCTATAGCACTTAGTCATTTTTAGCTCACCTGGCCCAAGTTTGTTCAAATAAATGACCTTGACTTATATTCAAGGTCA
>NW_018444174.1:0-316 GCF_002113885.1 Mizuhopecten yessoensis
GACCAGGTAGCTTAGCTGGTTAGAACAACAGTAGAACAATTTTAGGTCTGGGGTTCGAATTCTGGTCTAGCCTCAATGAACTTTGCTGTAAAACATTTTTGTTAATAGTATGTTGTTTATATTGAACACTACTTTTTCAGGAAAATACCGGAAGGTTTGGGTTTCTTTTCAGAAATGATTTATCAAAATCATAGTCATGCAGACAAAACAGTTTCAAATGAGTAGTTACGTTTTTTTGGTCATGGTGCGGGGATCCTGAAATAAACACTTAAGACTACAGGTCATCTTCGCTAGCCAAGTGTTCGCTTCGTATACA
>NW_018444175.1:0-316 GCF_002113885.1 Mizuhopecten yessoensis
GATTTCTGATCGACCCGAAAAATAACAACAATTTGTCAGGACCATTAGTTAAACACTTCTTGCAATACATTTCTGCACAGAAACACTATGAAAGATAGTACAGAATCTGAAAGAACGCATCGAATCTGACATGTAACTTTTGAAACAAGGGAGGAACCTGATTTGTTTCCGTATAATAAAAGACTATTAACGACATTTCTACCAAGTTTCAGATAAAACGGCCCAGCAGAACTTAACTTTAAGTTTGAAATAGTCTTTCAAAATGGCATCAATATTGGATTTCTGATTGACCCGAAAAATAACAACACTTTGTTAG
>NW_018444176.1:0-316 GCF_002113885.1 Mizuhopecten yessoensis
CGCACGCTATTTTTGGTGCGTTGTGCGGTCCCACAACTGTAACACCACCATGATGTAATTGTTTGACATTTAACCAATGAGTCGAATGGCTCTCGGTAATAAAGAAACTGAACTGAACTGAACTCAGGTACCCCCTAACCAACCTGCTGACATCCCTTTGAAGGTATAAAGGTGTGTCTTGGGCCTCCTGGTGTCAGCATTAGACACAGGTATGTTTAGATACAGACACAGATACCGATAGTTTATTAGAGTCTCACCCTCCGCATACATGTATACAATGATACAATAAAATATACATAAAACATATGACGCAAGC
>NW_018444177.1:0-316 GCF_002113885.1 Mizuhopecten yessoensis
GTAGACCAAAATGGACTCATCCAGATCAATACATGGTAGAGTCTATTTAAGTTACATAGGGGTGAAAGGGTTAAAGTTTTACTTTATACACAAACAATGTATGTATCAAATATGTCCCACTCCCAACGTCATAGCTTGATAAAGGAACCAGTTGTCTTGAAACATTGCAACACGATTGATACGTACATTGGTTTTGTATCAAGTAAAACTTTGATAGTACGTAGGTCGAGTCACGTCAAGGCACTGTGTTGTAACTTTGAGCAAGATACACTTCTCTGCTTGTTCCAGTCTACTCAGCTGTAAATGAGTACGTGGT
>NW_018444178.1:0-316 GCF_002113885.1 Mizuhopecten yessoensis
AAAAGGCGATCGCAATAGGTCACTTGAGACTTTGTCTCAGGTAACTTAATAAAAATGTAAAATTATGAATATTTATTATGACACTCTCCATCCTATGCAAGTAAATCAAGGATTTAAAAAAATGCATATTTATAAAAACCCTTTCTGATCTCATTTAGAATAATAATGTAAAATTATGTCAATGGTCCTTACTTATTTTTTGGTAAAAGGCATTTACAAATTGCTAAGTCATTTCGTATTTTTTTAAGGAAAAGAAAATGTATTATAATCTAAATAACAAATCAAAATAAAACCAAAGTTAGTAGCGTCATTATCA
>NW_018444179.1:0-316 GCF_002113885.1 Mizuhopecten yessoensis
CATTAATTATATCAGTCCTGTAACATACACCACACACAGTACATACATAGTATCGCAGGTATGTAACGTTAATTGCTAACTAGTTTGATAAATCGACATTAATTAAACCCTGGTAATTTATTAGTGTGTTAGCAAATATCAGTTAATTGTAAAAAGACGCATTATCTGGAATTAGTTGTGGTATTAATACTGATTGTGAATCATTACGTATAGTATGCTGTGTTCCGAAGCACCGAAGCACCTACTATAATGTGAATACAACGTGTGTATAAATAAAGGCTATCGTAAATGGTTACATATCGTGATCAGTATAAAC
>NW_018444180.1:0-316 GCF_002113885.1 Mizuhopecten yessoensis
AGTCATGCAAAAGTTCCCAAGGTGTCAGTTTTAAGTCGTTTAACTTTCTCTTGTTGCCATTTTTATATATATACAAATGAACATTAGTGTTATTATTTTGAAAATCCCATTAGGACCCGTTTTATCAAAAACGCTTTCTCTAGAGTTCTGATAATTATACAAATATCGTTGTGTCCAAGGTAACCATATCATTTGATCAAAGGCCTAAATATGACGACATTCGGAACAGCTACTTTTGTTATTTATAATTCATGTGTATTTTAATGTACCAGATAGTACGCGTACTTAGTATCTTGTCCCTAATGTGACATTGACA
>NW_018444181.1:0-316 GCF_002113885.1 Mizuhopecten yessoensis
TCGAGTCCTTGCTGAAGATCGACTTTCAACCTTCCGATGAAAAAAGTTCTCGACAAACTCCGTCAAAACACATAATTGACATTTTCTTTCTGTTTTTGCGGGGTTTTTTTTCTTCAAATTACTATTCATTACTTATCATTGAACACCCGAAAAGAATGCAGACCTTTACTCAGAGTGGTTGAATAGGGGTAAATATATCACTTCCTTCGTTACTAAGGGAAGTAACTCTTAAGAAAGTATACTGTTGAATACATGTCCTAGTAAAATGTACCCCCTCTCAAGGGGAATGGGTGATATGAGGGAAATGAAATTCAAG
>NW_018444182.1:0-316 GCF_002113885.1 Mizuhopecten yessoensis
ACAGCGAGGGAGTGAGACAGCTAGAAAAATGACAGCGAGAAAGTGAGACAGCTAGAAATACGACAGCAAGGGAGGGAGAAAGACAGAAATATGACAGCGAGGGAGTGAGACAGCTAGAAATACGACAGCGAGGGAGGGAGACAGCTAGAAATTTGACAGCGAGGGAGGGAGACATAGAAATACGACAGCGAGGGAGTGAGACAGCTAGAAATACGACAGCAAGGGAGTGAAACAGCTAGAAATATGACAGCAAGAGAGGGAGACAGCTAAAAATACGACAGCGAGGGAGGGAGACAGCTAGAAATATGACAGCGAG
>NW_018444183.1:0-316 GCF_002113885.1 Mizuhopecten yessoensis
TGTTTGGTTCATCAAGGTAGGCAGCTATTATTGATAAGGAAAGCTCACCTAGTAAAGCAACTTCTTTTCAATATAAACCAGGCACATCAATGTAAACCACTCTCAAAAAATTGTCTTATCGATAAAGCAACTTGGAATGATAAACAAGACTCATCAAGGTAGACAACTCTTGAAGACAATCAACTTAGTCTCAGCAAGGTTGAGAAATATAGCTCGCCAAGGTAAATAACTCTTAACTCTTTCACCCCTGAAATTTTGTAATAAACTATTTCAACTTTTATATTGAAAGAGTTCAAATGTATCTTCAGGGGTGAAT
>NW_018444184.1:0-316 GCF_002113885.1 Mizuhopecten yessoensis
TTTGACCTTTACTCTTGAAAAAGTTTCTCAGGGGCATTTTTTCTATACTATAGCACCTGGAGAATCCAGATTTGGTGAACAAGAGCATCTTGGGATGTCGGTGTGCAGAGTGCAATAATTAGGTCACTGTGAAGTATATGACTTGACCTTTGACCTTTAATTTTCAAAAAGTTTGTTTGGGGCATATCTTTTAAACTATTTCACCTGGAATAACCACATTAATCACTATGACATCGCTGTGACCTATGCTTCCTGACATAAATGTACTATTCATTTTTTAAGATAATATAGTAAGAAGTCAAGTGGTCCATAGATA
>NW_018444185.1:0-317 GCF_002113885.1 Mizuhopecten yessoensis
CTACATTTCTGCTCTAGTAGACCTTTTAAACAGAATTTAAGGATGTTATTTGTAGCCAGTTGTTTCCAGTCGTGTGATTTTAAACTTCCTGTTTTACTTACAAAAGCAGAAGGTTTCAATCCAAAACAAACTGGAACACGAATACTCTTTGCGCGATCATCAGCAATGTTAATTTCAGCTTTCGTTAATTGAAAGGGAAGATCATCTGTTTTTGTAGTCTTTTGATGTTTCCTTCTTTTCCCACATTTCTTAGCATTCAACTTTTTCTCTTCGAAACACCCGGTGTTGTTTCCGTTTCAGTTGTCTCATCTTCAGAG
>NW_018444186.1:0-317 GCF_002113885.1 Mizuhopecten yessoensis
ATGGTGGCTGGATTGTGAGACAACTGGACTAATGATGGCTGGCATAATAGACAACTGGACTAATGGAGGCTAGAATGTGAGACAACTGGACTAATGGTGGCTGGATTGTGAGACAGCTTGACTAATAATGATGGCTGACATGTGAGACAACCGGACTAATGGTGGCTGGATTGAGAGACAACTGAACTAATAATGATGGCTGGCATGTGAGACAACCAGACTTATGGAGGCTGGATTGTGAGACAGCTGGACTAATGATAGCTGGCATGTTCGACAACTGGACTAATGGTGGCTGGATTGTGAGACAGCTTGACTAA
>NW_018444187.1:0-317 GCF_002113885.1 Mizuhopecten yessoensis
AGACCCTAGGGCCATCCTGGAAGCAAATGTGCATTCTTCTGTTTAAATCAGCAATTGTATATGTGTTTATATGGTGGGGATCTCAACCATTTCCAGGCAATAAACTTTTTTTAGCCCCACCCCTTAGCCCGGGGGGTTCAGCCCCACCATTTGTACAATTTTGAATCCCTGCCTCCCATGAATGCTTCCGACCAAATATGATCGATATCCATGGCATAGTTTTACAGAAGTAGTTTATAGCAATCTAGCCAAATTGCCCCCTGTTGGCTCCGCCCTCAGCCCCCGGGGGGGTCAGCCCCACCATTTGTACAATTTTG
>NW_018444188.1:0-317 GCF_002113885.1 Mizuhopecten yessoensis
ATAGAACGTGCTATCCGGTTATTGACCTATATTTGATAGAACGTCTGATCCTGATACTTTCTGATTCTTTATGGAACGTCCTATCCTGACATTTACTTATTCTTTATAGAACGTGCTATCCTGCTACTTTCTGATTATTTATAGGACGTCATATCCTTATATTTACTGATTCTTGTTATAGTGTGCTATCCTGATACTAATTGATTCTTGTTAGAGTGTCCTATCCTGATATTTATTTATTCTTGTTAGTGTGTCCTATCCTGATACTTTCTGATTTTTTATAGAGCGTCCTATCCTAACATTTACCTATTTTTTAT
>NW_018444189.1:0-317 GCF_002113885.1 Mizuhopecten yessoensis
AGACCGTGGGAAAACTTGCCAAGACTTGAATTCAGAGACAAAATGATCAAAATCCCACGGCGCACTACGTTTCGGGCAAACGGGACTGCCGTGGCTGCCGGGAACATAATGTAAACGTAGCATAAGCTTGTTACGTCATATAATTGTACTAGGCGTGACGTCACAATTGAAGTAGGCACCCCTGAGCATGAAAGAGTCTTATAATCCATACCTCACATCAGGGATGGATTCTATTAATCCAACCTCTAATTGAAACTTGCAAGCAATCACATGGCTGATAGGTCATATTACATGTACACGGGTTAATACGCAATGAA
>NW_018444190.1:0-317 GCF_002113885.1 Mizuhopecten yessoensis
GTAACATCAACAACCTAAATTATAAGTAACATCAGCAACCTAAATGGTAAGGAACATCAACAACCTAAATTGTAAGTAACATCAACAACCTAAACTGTAAGTAACATCAACAACCTAAATTGTAAGTAACATCAACAACCTAAATTGTAAGTAATATCAACAACTTTAATTGTAAGTAACATCATCAACCTAAATTGTAAGTAACATATGCATCATCAACCTAAATTATAAGTAATATCAACAACCTAAATTGTAAGTAATATCAACAACCGAAATCGTAAGTAACATCATCAACCTAAATTGTTAGTAACATCATC
>NW_018444191.1:0-317 GCF_002113885.1 Mizuhopecten yessoensis
TTTCCTTTATACTTGTTTAAGCAATAGTAAACTTTACTCTCCCCAAAAGAAAAATAGAATAAAAATAACAATTCAGATAAAGCAGATAGGGGCCTTTTCATCCATGTGGAGAATAAGATTCTAGTACATCCTAGTGCAAGGAAAAAGACTTTTGAAGTTTTAGCCAATTTTCCATTTTTAGGCCCCACCCCTCCAGCTTCAGGAGGGAGGCAGGATCCTGTTTTCTCATAACTACTGGTAATTGCCATCTCATCATAATTTTTCCAACTAATTTTGAATTATTTCCTGCTTAAAATTGACAAAATATACAAAAAAGT
>NW_018444192.1:0-317 GCF_002113885.1 Mizuhopecten yessoensis
TAATGACCACTGCTATATACATACTGACTACCGTATTATATATAAATACTACTGCTATATACATACTGACTACCGTATTATATATAATGATTACTGCTATATACATACTGACTACTGTATTATATATAATTACTACTGCTATATACTTACTGACTACCGTATTATACATAATGACTACTACTCTATACATACTGACTACCGTATTATATATAATGACTACTGCTATATACATACTGACTACCGTATTATATATAATNTAACCTGCTACAAATATACTGACTACTGTATTATATATAATGACCACTGCTATATACATA
>NW_018444193.1:0-317 GCF_002113885.1 Mizuhopecten yessoensis
ACTGGAAAGGGTGGAATGCATCAAGCTGGTAAGGTCTATAATCTTATTATCTTATTCTTAGTTAGAACCACGGACTTAGATAAAAATATCTAATCTAATTCCGTGTTAGAACTAAGTATCCTTCTAAAACTTCGTATTTACTCTTGGAACTGTCGCTGGATTAACCCTTTACACGGAAATACTGTCCTCTGATTGGCTAAAATTGGTGACTCTTGCATTTACGTCCCTGTTTACATTTATGTTTTGCGTGGTCAGAGCTATGAAGCGGTCCCGTTCCAACTAACTGAGGAAAATCAAAAGTGCTAATCTGTAATAAT
>NW_018444194.1:0-317 GCF_002113885.1 Mizuhopecten yessoensis
GTCTGTTATAATGTATATACCCCTACCCATACCTCCTATCAGTACTAATCTAATAACGTATATACGTCTGTTATAATGTATATACCAAAATCCATACCTCCTACCAGTACGTACCTAATTACGTATATATGTCTGTTATAATGTATAAACCCCTATCTATACCTCCTATCCGTACGTACCTGATAACGTATATGTGTCTGTTATAATGTATATACCCCTATCCATACCTTATACATGTATCAGTACGTACCTGATAACGTATATATGTCTGCTATAATGTATAAACCCCTATCTTTACCTCCTATCCGTACGTACCT
>NW_018444195.1:0-317 GCF_002113885.1 Mizuhopecten yessoensis
TTCATGGGATGCAGGGATTCAAAATTGTACAAATGGTAGGGCTGATCCTCCAGGGGACTGAGGGGTGGGGCCAAAAAGGGTTATTTGGCTATATTGCTTTAAGCGACTTCTTCTCTGGAATTAAGTGATGGATATCAACCATATTAGACTGGAAGCATCCCTAGGTGGTGGGGATTCAAAATTGTACAAATGGTGGGGCTGACCCCCAGAGGACTGAGGGGCGGGGCTGAAAAGGGGTAATTTGGCTATATTTCTACAAACAACTTCTTCTATAGAACTATGGGCTTGATATCAATCATATTTAATCAAAAGCATTC
>NW_018444196.1:0-317 GCF_002113885.1 Mizuhopecten yessoensis
CTGACCAATTGTTTATATTATAACACTATACCTGACCAATTGTTAATACTATAACCCTATACCTGACCAATTGTTAATAGTATAACCGTATACCTGACCAATTGTTAATATTATAACCCTATACCTGACCAATTGTTAATAGTATAACCGTATACCTGACCAATTGTTAATAACATAGCCCTATACCTGACCAATTGTTAATATTATAACCCTATACCTGACCAATNGCCCTAAAGCTGACCATTTGTTAATATTATAACCCTATACTTGATCAATTGTTAATAACATAGCCCTATACCTGACCAATTGTTAATATT
>NW_018444197.1:0-317 GCF_002113885.1 Mizuhopecten yessoensis
ACAATTACTGGACAAATAGGCCTGTAGCGACAGAAACAACAATTATTAGAGGAATACGCCTGTACCGACAGTAACAACAATTACTGGACGAACAGCCCTGTAGCGACAGAAACAACAATTACTGGAGGAATACGCCTGTACCGACAGTAACAACAATTCCTTGACGAATAGGCCTGTAGCGACAGAAACAATAATTCAGATTCAGATTCAGATTCAGATTGTTTTATTCCTTGTGTAACACACATCAGAGAGTAGACATACAATTAGTGCAATATATTACAAATTTACAATGATACATGCATACAATAATATTCATT
>NW_018444198.1:0-317 GCF_002113885.1 Mizuhopecten yessoensis
CATCTAATTACCGGGTAACGGTGATGTATACCCGAGAGAGTATAAACGGGCCCTACAGACGTCAGACACAGACATCACATAAAGGTTATCCGGGTAACGGTGATGCATACTTGTGAGAGTATAAACGTGGCCTTTGATATTGTACATTGTTGTCTCCTTTTACGCTGACTCCCTGTGGCACGACATCGTGACGTTTTGAACGTTCTTTTTTAAATTTTTCTGTTCCTTTATAAGAATGTGTTTACTTCTAACACTATATTATATTTTATTATTCCTATTCTGTTTGATATTTTCCGAAAACCCTTTTCATCGAGCCC
>NW_018444199.1:0-317 GCF_002113885.1 Mizuhopecten yessoensis
TAAAGCCATGTTTTGACGTACATTGCTGCAATATCAAACAACGGCTCTAAAATTGTACAGGAGGGTCGTTTTTACTACTAACCAGACATAGTGTTTGCGACACTCCGAAGGAATGCATCTTTAGACCCCGTGTCAACTTCGACCAGCTCTGCGTTATGGGCATGGCAGTAAGTCTAGAACAAGCAATGGATATATAGTGCAATAGGCTAATGTTACTGGGTTTTCACGATTATCATTGCATGAACATTGAACAATATTTTAAACAAGTCACTGGCCATTGTATTCAACACATCCGTCCGGGAATATATCAGCATTTT
>NW_018444200.1:0-317 GCF_002113885.1 Mizuhopecten yessoensis
TAAGGTTGAGATCCCTTTCATGGCAGAAAATAGTTTTAATATTCTCATGCTTGTTGTACCCGATACTGACTATAACAGTACTTGCCCTGTTATCCTAGGCACCAATGTTATCCGCCTAGTCAAGGGGGCGACATTGGAAGGATCTGTAGTACCACAAGAATGGAGAGCTTCAGTAGATAGTGTCTCCTGCGCATATGCAGTGAGATTGTTGAGTAAAAAACCTGTTACAGTTGCTCCCTATGCCACTATTGTTCTAAATGGAATCGCAAGGAGTTTAGACCCCGACATAACTGATCTAGTAACAGAGAACCAGGACA
>NW_018444201.1:0-317 GCF_002113885.1 Mizuhopecten yessoensis
GTGACTGTTAAGACGAATGTGACTGTTTAGACGCAGGTGACTGTTTAGACTAAGGTGACTGTTAAGACTCATGTGACTGTAAAGACGCAGGTGTCTGTTAAGACTCATGTGACTTAAGACGCAGGTGACTGTTAAGACTCATGTGACTGTTAAGACTCAGGTGACTGTTAAGACGCAGGTGACTGTTTAGACTCATGTTACTGTTAAGANAGACTCAGGTGACTGTTAAGATTCAGATGACTGTTAAGACTCAGGTGAATGTTTAGACGCATATGACTGTTAAGGCCCAGATGACTGTTAAGACTCAGGTGACTGTT
>NW_018444202.1:0-317 GCF_002113885.1 Mizuhopecten yessoensis
AGATCAATTGTACAGACAGGTCAAGTCAAGATCAGTTGTACAGACTGGTCCAGGCAAGATCAGTTGTACTGACAGGTCCAGTCAAGATCAATTGTACAGCCAGGTCAAGGCAAGATCAGTTGTACAGACTGGTCCAGGCAAGACCAGTTGTACTGACAGGTCCAGTCAAGATCAATTGTACAGACAGGTCAAGTCAAGATCAGTTGTACAGACAGGTCGAGTCAAGATCAATTGTACAGACAGGTCCAGTCAAGATCAGTTGTTCTGACAGGTCCAGTCATGATGAATTGTACAGACAGGTCCAGTCAAGATCAATT
>NW_018444203.1:0-317 GCF_002113885.1 Mizuhopecten yessoensis
TACATGTGGGTATACAATGGGGCTATATGCCACCGTGCCTTACATTTGGGTATAAAATGAAGCTATATCCCACCATGCCTTACATGTGGGTATACAATGAAGCTATATGCCACCGTGCCTTACATGTGGGTATAAAATGGAGCTATATGCCACCGTGCCTTACATTTGGGTATACAATGATGCTATATGCCACTGTGCCTTACATGTGGGTATACAATGAAGTTATATGCCACCATGCCTTACATGTNGAATGGAGCTATATGCCACCGTGGCTTACATGTGGGTATAGAATGGAGCTATATGCCACCGTGCCTTAC
>NW_018444204.1:0-317 GCF_002113885.1 Mizuhopecten yessoensis
CCCCGCCAATAGTTGGCATTGTATGTTTGTTTCTGCATGATTAAATATATTTCTATATGATGATGATACACATATTCACACTTTCATTTTCAGGAGTGTCATCTATTCCGAATAAAAAGGAAATATTTGACCATGGAAAATCTATATTACAATTAATTACAAATTGTTGTCTTAAAAATGACCAGAACGCACGTGTATGAGGAAAATCTCAAAATAGATGTGTCAGCGGTTCTCTATTTAGCAAACACTTATTACAAATTTCTGTTTCTGTTATGTTCATTTTCATTAGTCTAGAGTTTGTATAGAGTATTCCATGT
>NW_018444205.1:0-317 GCF_002113885.1 Mizuhopecten yessoensis
AGATGAGGTGCACTCTTCAGCTGAGCACTATGGCTAGTCTCTATCCTTTATTAGTTATCAATATGATAATTCTTATAAATACGTCATTAAGGTAATAGGATTGTGTCACCATTTCTCAGTAGATTTTTTTCAAATTTTGTAGTTATATTGCTTTGAAGTAAAGAAAATTTTCTGCCATAAAAAATACAGGTTGTCAGAATTTTAAGGATTTTAAATGGAAACCTATTTAAAAAGGAGTGAATTTTGAAAAAACCCATGAAAGACAATTTTTGGCAAAATAATGTCAATACAAATGATACTGCCATAGATTAGTATTG
>NW_018444206.1:0-317 GCF_002113885.1 Mizuhopecten yessoensis
CATGTGTACCGTGGGTATCATGTGTATCATGTGTATTATGTGTATGATGTGTATCAAGTGTATTATGTGTATCATGTGTACCTCGTGTATTATGTGTATCATGTGTCTCATGTGTATCATGTGTAATATGTGTTTCATGTGTATCGAGTGTATCACGTATACCATGTGTACCATGTGTATCATGTGTATTATGTGTATCATGTGTATCTTGTGTATTATGTGTATCATGTGTCTCATGTGTATCATGTGTAATATGTGTTTCATGTGTATCGAGTGTATCACGTATACCATGTGTACCATGTGTATCATGTGTATTA
>NW_018444207.1:0-317 GCF_002113885.1 Mizuhopecten yessoensis
TTCATGGGGCCCACATTAATCGCTTCATTTGGATATTGTTCATTGCGCCGACACTATTCGATTCATTTTGTTATTGTTCATGGGGCCGACACTCATCGCTTCATTTGGTTATTGTTCATGGAGCCGACACTAATCGCTTTATTTGGTTATTGTTCATGGGGCCGACCCTTATCGCTTCATTTTGTTATTGTTCATGGGGTCGACACTAATCGCTTCATTTGGTTTTTGATCATGGGGCCGACACTCATCGCTTCATTTGGCTATTGTTCATTGGGCCGACAATAATCGCTTCATTTGGTTATTGTTCATTGGGTCGA
>NW_018444208.1:0-317 GCF_002113885.1 Mizuhopecten yessoensis
TATAGGAGTATAACCTGTGTTACACAGCGTATATAGGATTATAATATGTGTTACACGGCGTATATAGGAGTATAATCTGTGTTACACAGCGTATATAGGAGTATAATCTGTGTTACACAGCGTCTATTGGATTATAGTCTGTGTTACACAGCGTATATAGGATTATGGTCTGTGTTACCGGCGTATATAGGATTATAATCTGTGTTACACTGCGTATATAGGATTATAGTCTGTGTTACACATAGTATATAGGATTATGGTCTGTGTTACCGGCGTATATAGGATTATAATCTGTGTTACACTGCGTATATAGGATT
>NW_018444209.1:0-317 GCF_002113885.1 Mizuhopecten yessoensis
CGGGGGTCACTTTTCTAACGAGGAAGGGGTCGGGTGTCATTCTGATGAGGAGAATTTGGGTGTCATTCTGATAACGAGGAGGGTGGGGGGGTCACTCTCGTAATAAAGAAGGGGTCGGATGTCACTCTGATAATGAGGAGGAATTGGGTATAATATAACAAGGAGGGGGAGAGGATCACTCTAATAATGAGGAGGAATTGGGTATAATATAACGAGGAGGGGGAGAGGGTCAATCTGATAATGAGGAGGAATTGGGTACAATATAACGAGGAGGGGAGAGGGTCACTCTGATAACGATTAAGGTGTCAAGTGTCAAT
>NW_018444210.1:0-317 GCF_002113885.1 Mizuhopecten yessoensis
GTGGGGAGTACAGTCCAATTAATACACGGGGTGTCACGCCCGTGTCGGGAGTACATGACCAGTTAATACACAGGGTGTCACGCCTGTGTGGGGAGTACAGTCCAGTTCATACCCGGGGTGTCACGTCTGTGTGGGGAGTACAGTCCATAGTTAATACACGGGGTGTCACGTCTGTGTGGAGAGTACAGTCCAGTTAATACACGGGGTGTCACGTCTGTGTGGGGAGTACAGTCTAGTTAATACACGGGGTGTCACGGCCGTGTGGGGAGTATATGTCCAGTTAATACACAGGGTGTCACGCCTGTGTGGGGAGTACA
>NW_018444211.1:0-317 GCF_002113885.1 Mizuhopecten yessoensis
GTTGTTATCTTTCTAGTGATGTTTAATGTCAGTCTAAACAGTTGTTTTCTTACTAGTCGTGTTTAATGTCAAAGTGTAATGAGTTGTTATCTTCTTACTCATGTTTAATGGCACAGCGTACACGGTCGTTATTTTACTAGTCATGTTTAATGTCACTCTAAACAGTTGTCATCTTACTAGTCATGTTTAATGTCACAGCCTAGAAAGTTGTTATCTTACTAGTCATATTTAATGTCGCAGTTTACACAGTTGTTATCTTACTAGTCATGGTCAAAGACACAGTCTACATAGTTGTTATCTCACTAGTCATGTTTAAT
>NW_018444212.1:0-317 GCF_002113885.1 Mizuhopecten yessoensis
CAGAGCGCTAGTTTGTCAAGATCTTTTTGAAGTGTTTCAGCATCGGTCAGGAAACTCTTGATCCAGTTCGCGACATTTCCACGTATACCATAATGTTTTAGTTTATGGTTTAGGAGAGAATGACTGACCTTGTCGAAAGCCTTAGCAAAGTCCATTATGAGGATATCTGTTTGGCGTCCCTCATCAAGATTCGTTGAGATGTCATCCACAAATTCAAGAAGTTGGTATGAATGACTTTTTCTGTAGAACTGTGCCATGGATATCAATCATATTTTGTCGGAATCATTCATGGGAGGCAGGGATTCAAAATTGTACAA
>NW_018444213.1:0-317 GCF_002113885.1 Mizuhopecten yessoensis
TGTTTATATTCTGATGAAGTTGTGATACATTGAATACTTAAGTTCGGAGATTAAAGCCTTATAATGTGACGGAAGTAGATGTCACTTTACTCAGCATGATCAGTGGAGCACAATCAATATTCAAGAGTTACTTATACTAAGCTCCTCCCGCCTCTGTAAACGCCACGCCTCTTGAAACCTGTACTTGCAACGTTTTATTTGATTAAGTCCTTTTCATCGTGTTACAATGACTACAACTATATATTTATATGTTTTTATTTCAGACCTTGAAACACAAATAACTGGATTGTTTTTATCGATTCATTATATATAGAACT
>NW_018444214.1:0-317 GCF_002113885.1 Mizuhopecten yessoensis
GTAAAAGGAAATGAATAAATGAATTCATTTGTTAAATTGCCTTTACTGGGTGAATCATTTTTTCGTTATAATAAAACAGTTATAGAATGGGTAATTCGGGAAATAGCAAATGTATGGTCCCCCTTGGTGAAAAGGTATTCCCCTCGACGGCTTCGCCGCCTCGGGAAATAGTTTTTCACCTCGGGGGACCATAAATGTGCTATTTCCCTCATACCCATTCTATAACTGTATAAGCTACAAATACATTGTTGATATTTACCTCAGTTCAGTAACTTTTCCTCAAAATATCACGTCGACCCTAGAAATTGATACATATT
>NW_018444215.1:0-317 GCF_002113885.1 Mizuhopecten yessoensis
TGACGGTGGACCTCTCGTATCCCCCTTGCGGGCGGGACGCCAAATGAGGTAATAATGAACATGCCCCCTGTGGATTCATACATTTGTCATCACCAGGTTGCCCCTATAATACATTGTACATGTAATACCATCTGACTTCTAAAACACGCTGTTGATAGAGAATTTGAACCGAAACTTTAATTTTCTTTCCAGTACACAAAAAAAGTCTTTGGGCCATACTTAAAATATGTTGTTTTTTCTTCTTGTTAATCAAACATAAAAACAATCCTCAGACACGGGAAATCGCTTCTGAGACGTTCTAGAAAACACATTTTTTT
>NW_018444216.1:0-317 GCF_002113885.1 Mizuhopecten yessoensis
ATCCTTTGTAACACATGATTTCTTGTGTTTTAATAGAATTATTTTCTTACAAGAAAAGAAATACCTCCAGCAGTTCTAGACTGTCTGTCATCCAGCCGTAATTTGTCACTTCTGTATAATGTATTGGCCTTTGTACATTCCATGGATGTATTTGATATTGATGGTGAAAGCCTTGTTTCTGAGAATATCCTAATATCACTCCTTTCAAAAATAGAATGACATCTTCCTCATGTTTGACAAGTGACCGCACATTCAATAGTGAAATAGAAAGGTTTTGTGGAGGGGTTTGCAGACATGAGAAATACACTGGCAGTGAA
>NW_018444217.1:0-317 GCF_002113885.1 Mizuhopecten yessoensis
CGCCTTTTCTTTTTGCATATCTTCATTTCAAGGATTGTAAAGACAAGCGCTATAATAATGTTTTATTTGTAGTTAACAAATAACCTCCCATTTTCTTTTTTGCATGATCCATCGCAGAGAGAAGTCCGTACATCGAAGAAGAAACTCTGTATATCTTCATATCAAGGGGAAACTACGACGAACGTTTTGCCACTAAACCGGAAATGCAGCAACAACAACCAACAACGACTGAATTTTCCGGGTTTGAAAAATATGAAACTGGCCACAGACGTTCTTGATGGCCATCTTGTAGTTGACCTTACGAGTTCTAAAAAAAT
>NW_018444218.1:0-317 GCF_002113885.1 Mizuhopecten yessoensis
ACTTTAAACAACTTCTGAATAACCAAAATGCCCAGGGTGATGAATGTTGGCCAGTAGCATGCTGGTGTGAAGGGCTATCAAGTTTGTTCAAATGAATGACCTTCACTTATATTCAAGGTCGCAGGGGTCAAATATGTGAAAAACATTTAAACAACTTCTTCTGAATAACCAAAATGCCCAGGGTAATGATATTTGGCCAGTAGCATGCTGAGTTAAAGGGCTACAAAGTTTGTTTAAATGCATGACCTTCACCTATATTCAAGGTCACATGCGTAAAATATGTTTAAAACTTTAAACAACTTCTTCTGAATAACCAA
>NW_018444219.1:0-317 GCF_002113885.1 Mizuhopecten yessoensis
CTTGGCTCAGGAATTAGAACGCCTGATTCAGATGGACCATCTGTTTTCCCGGGATCTACTTGCTGGAGAGCTGGACCTTGGTCATCTACCCTAGTTTCTATAGAATCAATTTCTAGACTTTGAAGCTCTAAGGTGCTGTCAAGAGGGAGCTGACTGAGTCTATCTTGGCTTATTGTGATATCGGAATATGCCAGATTATTGTTTTTGAGCCAGATCAGAGCGTTTTGCACAGTAAACCTCCTGNTCGATATTCCTTATAACTTTCATTTTTGCCCTTTCTTTTTACTTTCAGTATATTTATTTCAGAGGGAAGTTTT
>NW_018444220.1:0-317 GCF_002113885.1 Mizuhopecten yessoensis
ACATTCGTGGTTTTCACGGTTGCTATGGAACAAATTTGAATGATATGGTGTCTACTTTGTAAATAACCTTATTTCTTAACAGGATATTATTTTTACTTTTCATTGAGTACATACACATGTGTACCTCTTTCAAAGAAGCAATTTTGAACACTCCTTAAATTTCTTGTGAACTTATTATGCTGTGGTGGGACATCTGTCCACTTTTCCTTCAAAGAAAATTTAAAACCAGAAGTCCTAGTTAAATATTTGATGATACTATGTTATTATATGAGGTTTCATACTGTATAACATGAAATGTTCGTTGTGTATAAACAGTC
>NW_018444221.1:0-317 GCF_002113885.1 Mizuhopecten yessoensis
TGGTAGGTAAATGATTAAATATTGTGCCGTTTACTTACTAAACCATGACTGGTGGTAGGTAAATGACGGTATCGTTAGTTTGTTAACACCAAACAGGGGGATTATAACGTTAGTTTGTTTCTACATAACNCTGTAACGTTAGTTTGTTAACAGAAAACAAGGGGACTGTAACGTTAGTTTGTTAACACAAAACAGGGGGACTATAACGTTAGTTTATTAACACAAATCAGGGGGACAGTAACGTTAGTTTGTTAACACAAAACAGGGGGACAGTAACGTTAGTTTGTTATCACAAATCAGGGGGACTGTAACGTTAG
>NW_018444222.1:0-317 GCF_002113885.1 Mizuhopecten yessoensis
AGACTCGGGGACGCAAGGAAGTATCTGTATATGAAAGATGAGACTTGGGGACGCAAGGTAGTGTCCGGATATGAAAGCTGAGACTCGGGGACGAAAGGAAGTGTCCGTATATGAAAGCTGAGACTCGGGGGCGCAAGGAAGTATCTGTATATGAAAGATGAGACTTGGGGACGCAAGGTAGTGTCCGGATATGAAAGCTGAGACTCTGGGACGTAAGGTAGGGTCCAGATATGAATGCTTAGACTCTGGGACGCAAGGTAGTGTCCGGATATGGAAGCTGAGACTCTGGGACGTAAGGTAGGGTCCAGATATGAATG
>NW_018444223.1:0-317 GCF_002113885.1 Mizuhopecten yessoensis
TAACACACAGATAACCCTGTTTTCGGTGTAGACACATATATGTAATCCTGTTTTCTGTGTAGACACATACATGTAACCCTGTTTTCTGTATAGACACATATATGTAACCCTGTTTTCGGTGTAGACACATATATGTAACCCTGTTTTCTGCATTGACACATATATGTAACCCCATGTGTTATGTAGTTATCACACAGATAACCCTGTTTTTTTGAAGACACATATATGTAACCCTGTTTTCTGTGTAGACACATACATGTAATCCTGTGTGTTATGTAGTTAACACACAGATAACCCTGTTTTCTTTGTGGATAAGA
>NW_018444224.1:0-317 GCF_002113885.1 Mizuhopecten yessoensis
AGTGTATAGGTTACCGTGTATGACAGACGTAACAGTATATATAGGCTACCGTGTATGTCAGACGTAACAATACTAGTGTATAGGTTACCGTGTATGTCAGACGTAACAGTATATATAGGTTACTGTGTATGTCAGACGTAACATTATATATAGGTTACCGTGTATGACAGACGTAACAGTATATATAGGTTACCGTGTATGTCAGACGTAACATTACCAGTGTATAGNGACAGTATATATAGGTTACTGTGTATGTCAGACGTAACATTACCAGTGTATAGGTTAACGTGTATGTCAGACGTAACAGTATATATAGG
>NW_018444225.1:0-317 GCF_002113885.1 Mizuhopecten yessoensis
TGTACATTGAATGTAGTTAATGCAGGCACGGAATACGAGTGGTTAAGCATACCAAACATGTATTTCAAAACATCAGGCCGATATCAATTACAAACACGGCACAATTCCATAGTTTTATTTGACACATTAATGGAGTGTATTATTTCAACGGCAGAGTTCGAGTGTGTTACAAACACGTATTTCAAAACACCAAAAAGTAAATTACAAACACGGCCCAATTCCATAGTTTTATTTCGACATATACATGGAGTATGTAAAGCATGTATTTTAAAGTTTTTTAGACCATCAGGCCGATTAAAGTACAAACACGACACATT
>NW_018444226.1:0-317 GCF_002113885.1 Mizuhopecten yessoensis
CTTAATTCTGTGGTAAATTATACAATTGTGAATGGTTATATATTTTTAACAGAATAATTCAAATCAAATAAATAATCTTTAATTGCTCTAATATAATGACAAATATATTTAGTTTGCAACACTGAACATTTTTTTAAAGTTAATATCTATGCAGCATTTACAATTACCAAGATATGCAATTCCCTTTTAAGGTTAGGGTTTATTTATGTGGCAGGGTTCAATTGTACATAGGACAAAAGGTCGCCTTCTAGCTCTGAGCTAGAGCGAATTTACCTTTAGCTCAGTGGTAGAGCGTCCGACTAGGAACCTGGAGATCG
>NW_018444227.1:0-317 GCF_002113885.1 Mizuhopecten yessoensis
GTTAGATAATATGTTTTCCTATGTTAGAAATGTTGTTGTAAGAACCACTAGAGCTTCTGTAACAAATAAACTGTATGTTCCAACAGCCAGAACCACGTATTTTAAGAGATCATTTGCATATACATGTTCAGTGTTATGGAACGAAACAAGTGACACAGTTAGAGATTCATGTAGTGTTAGTGTTTTTAAAGGCAGATATCTGGATCATTACTTTACAAAACCCTGATTTATCTGATCTATGATATTAAATATACTGTTCGTAATGTTGTAAATCTATTTTATGTAACATATCATCCTATTATTATGCTAAAATTGTT
>NW_018444228.1:0-317 GCF_002113885.1 Mizuhopecten yessoensis
TTTTTTATCGTGCATACCCACACATGGAATGGACACCTGAATTTCTGAATACTTTTTGTGAAGCGTGACACGCTTATTTGCTAGAATGCTTTTCAAGTTTAATTAATTTTGACAGTGATTGTAATTTCACCATTCCTTTGTCTCCGAGATCGATCGCCATCTTGTCTGCATTTGTTCATCTGGATTATCGTGGAAATTTGATGTAATGTGTTTATAAAAACTGTAAGTTATACTTTTATAATATTCGAACATTACCACCAAGCAACTGGGCATTATTGATTACGGTCTTCATGTGTTTACTTCCGAGTTGAAGGTCA
>NW_018444229.1:0-317 GCF_002113885.1 Mizuhopecten yessoensis
ACAGATACCCCAGTAATAGGTGTACAGATACTCCAGTAATAGGTGCTCAGATATCCCAGTAATAGGTGTACAGATATCACAGTTATATGTGTACAGATACCCAAGAAATAGGTGTACAGAAATCCCAGTAATAGGTGTACAGATACTCCAGTAATAGGTGTATAGATACCCTAGTAATAGGGGTACATATATCCAAGTAATAGGTGTACAGATACCCCAGTAATAGGGGTACCCATATCCAAGTAATAGGTGTACATATACCCCAGTAATAAGTGTACAGATACTCCAGTAATAGGTGTACAGATACCCCAGTAATA
>NW_018444230.1:0-317 GCF_002113885.1 Mizuhopecten yessoensis
AGATACATTTTGGTTTCTACCAAGAGTTACAATGAGGGCAGCAGAAACATTACAATGTAGGCAGTAGATACATTTTGGTTTCTACCAAAAGTTACAATGAGGGCAGCAGATACATTTTGGTTTCTACCAAGAGTTACAATGAGGGCAGCAAATAAATTTTGGTTTCTACCAAAAGTTACAATGTAGACAGCAGATACATTTTGGTTTCTACCAAAAGTTACAATGAGAGCAGCAGAGACATTTTGGTTTCTACCAAGAGGTACAATAGAGTTAAAATGAGGGCAGCAGATACATTTTGGTTTCTACCGAGAGTTACA
>NW_018444231.1:0-317 GCF_002113885.1 Mizuhopecten yessoensis
AACAATAAGTTCTGCTTAGGGATTGTACTAAAGCATCAGGAATGTTTTGACATAAGCCTGATTGTTTTTAATTGATGGGAGTATTATGGTATGGTGTTGTTCATCCGTCCGTCCGGCGTAAACTTTTGTAACTTGGTATACATTATAATCATGATATGAAGTTGTGTCTCCCTTAACAGAATTTTGATTCAACAATTTCCAAAAGTTATTGCCCTTTGTTTATTTCAGTATTTGATTCTTTTGTCCAGCTATCTCCTCCTACATTTTTTGTCAGATAATCATGATATGTTGTTGTGTTTCCTTGAAAAGAATTTTGA
>NW_018444232.1:0-317 GCF_002113885.1 Mizuhopecten yessoensis
GGGGTTTAAACTCATCTGTCTGTAATCTTTACACATTCATGGAGGAGGTTTAAACTCATCGGTCTGAAATCTTTACACATTCATTGAGGGGTTTAAACTCGTCTGTCTATATTTTTTACACGTTCATGGAGGGGGTTTAAACTCATCTGTCTGTATTCTTTACACATTCATGGAGTGAGTTTAAACTCATCTGTCTGTAATCTTTACACATTCATGGAGGAGGTTTAAACTCATCTGTGTGTATTCTTTACAAACCCATGAAGGGGGTTTATACTCATCTGTCTGTATTCTTTACACATTCATGAAGGGGATTTAAA
>NW_018444233.1:0-317 GCF_002113885.1 Mizuhopecten yessoensis
TGTGCAGACCACATAGCACCCATTCTGACACAAATCTTCAAGACCCCAATAACAACCGGTGAGCTACCAGTAGACTGGCTAAGTGCAAACATTTCCTGCACCTTCAAAAAGGGACACAAACACTCAGCAGCAAATTATCGTCCGGTATCACTGACATCAGTAACATGTAAAATTCTAGATTACATTATATGCAAACATATATTAGATCATCTGGACTGACATAAGGTACTTACATCTCTGACCCATGGCTTCCGATCAGGATACTCATGTGAAAACACAACTCATTACCACCATTGACGACCTACTGAAATCTTTTG
>NW_018444234.1:0-317 GCF_002113885.1 Mizuhopecten yessoensis
CTGGAATCATCCTCGGTATCCAGGGGTTACGCTCACTTTCGCTCTTTGCACCTCTGGAATCATCCTCGATATTCAGGTGTAAACGCTCACTTTCACTCTCTCAACCCCTGGAATCATCCTCGGTATCCAGGGGTTACGTTCACTTTCACTCTCATTAACACTGGAATCATCCTCGGTATCCAGGGGTTATGCTCACTTTCGCTCTCTATAACACTGGAATCATCCTCGATATCCAGGGGTTAAACTCACTTTCGCTCTCTGCACCCCTGGACTCATCCTCGGTATCCAGGGGTTACGCTCACTTTCGCTCTCTGCAC
>NW_018444235.1:0-317 GCF_002113885.1 Mizuhopecten yessoensis
TATAAGTCTGTTCGAGTTGAATAATTGACTGGTCCTCGTTTTAAATTGGCTAACGATAGATTGGCCGAAATGTTTTGTTTCATCGTGATGTGGCGTCTTTTGATATTTACAGCAATCGGGTTCATGTGTCTCTCCTCGAATGTCCAACCCCATCCCCACCCCCTCCCTCCCTCCCTCCCTCTCATAAGTTTATAAAGTAACAGGTTCATGTATCTCTCCCCTAGACAGGCTTAGCAGAAATTCCTATTGTTCAATGAATACCTCATAAACTAAACATGTTTTGAATAAAGTAAACTGCAGGATCCGTGTCGACTGGT
>NW_018444236.1:0-317 GCF_002113885.1 Mizuhopecten yessoensis
TCAGTAATTTCACAGGAATCTTATTTTGAAGTTATTTCAAAACAAGCTTTTAGTTAGCCCAAAAGACACCCTACATGTAAGTGACTCTAGTTTTTACCTCTTAAAGTTTCGACCTTACAACTTTATCTCACTCGAATGTATTCATACATCCTATTTAAATGGGCTGAAAAGTGTAAGCGTCTAAAATATGACACCTCTCTCTCTCTATTTCATAGGCGGGTAAAAACCAAATTGAAATGTCAGATTATGATAAAGACTTAAAAATGTAATGAAAATAACTATATATGTTTTTTTTGTTTTTTTTTAATATTTTAAAT
>NW_018444237.1:0-317 GCF_002113885.1 Mizuhopecten yessoensis
TTAATTCTAGTTTAGCATTGGTTACATGGGTACAGGATATATGTTGTTTGTTATGGCTTTGTTTATCACATTTTTGTTTTTGACAATATACATTTTGCCCATATATGGCAAGTGTTGTTTGTGTTGGTATATCAGTGCCCGGGCTTATAAAAAGTTTTTACACCAACAAGGGCGGAAAACATTTATCAGCCCGGGTCGATAACCAGTTATCAGCCCGGGCTGATATCACTTCATCCGGGTTCTTCACTCCAGATTTTAGTTTGACGTTTAGATGCTTCGGTTTACGGCGCAGACGATAGCAACAACAACAACAACAA
>NW_018444238.1:0-317 GCF_002113885.1 Mizuhopecten yessoensis
AAAAAAACCTTGGCAGAGGAGCTGATAGTCAGGTGAGTTTATCAATAAGTAATTAGTTTTGATGCTTTCCCTGCTAAGAAAAACTGTTGTTTCCCGAACTTCGGGTCACCAGTTGCACCAATGCAGGTAAGAGTTATCCCTCATGGATGTTCAACACGGAACATGTGAATATTGCATACGTAGATGTCAGAGAACAAAAAGTTTCTTAAAAATATATAACAAACATCAAATTTGAACCAGTTCAGAATAAAACAGACACAAATCGGCTACTTTACCTTTAACTTTAACACTGTCTTTCTGTTTTTTCTTTTTAATAA
>NW_018444239.1:0-317 GCF_002113885.1 Mizuhopecten yessoensis
GTTTTAAGGTAGGTGAACAAGTTTAAGAAGTGTTAAGTTGAAATCCGTATGTAAAATCCAACACATCGTCCCTTTTTCTGTTCTGCTTATCTGTGGCATCTTGTTGTATAAGCATGTGAATACAATGGTGTATATTGCCTCTGAAATAATATGAGCTGTAGATACTTGTAACAGAAAAACCACATGTTTTCCGATGTCTGGCACCAATCATATTTGTATATGAAACGGGTTTTTTTCTCAAACAATGAAGACTGCGAAGATACATGTAGTATTATATTTTACCGCCAATGGTAGACAGTCGGAGACACGTGTAAGGC
>NW_018444240.1:0-317 GCF_002113885.1 Mizuhopecten yessoensis
AGAAGATTCGTCATATCGAGGTTGCTATGTTTTCACTTCCCAATTTTAGTGTAATTACTAGTCTCCTTTGTATGGTGCTTATGATATAAGGGTTTTTAATTCCAGGGCCACAGCCTAACGTTCTGTGTTTACTTGGTACTAAAACTTAATGGTAATACTAAAATAAAATACAAAGAAGCAGTCGTAATATAAAAATGCTCGAGATAACAACAAATCGAGATGAAGCCGATGTAAATTACCTTAAATATGTCTCGAAATGTAATAATTTCTGTAATATAATTATGGAACGAAGTAGAATCGCTTTAAATAGACCAGAA
>NW_018444241.1:0-317 GCF_002113885.1 Mizuhopecten yessoensis
CTGTATCAAGATGAATCAAATATGAATGCTTTATTTTTTCAAACTGAGAGACAATGTCAAACTCATCAAGTCAATTAGAACTAACGAGTTGTTAACACAATGCTATTGACAGGTATAAGTCTGGTTCTAGGCTGATTAGTATGATGAATATTTCTGAAATAAGAAGAAGTAGTTAAATCCTTTATAGACAGGTATGATGTATGAATTACATTTTACGACGTAACGTTTCATTCACAACACAAGTCGAAAACAACTATACTATTTTGACTCTTTTGATTACTTATATTCAATTTCTTGTTGATTATTATCATTACCCC
>NW_018444242.1:0-317 GCF_002113885.1 Mizuhopecten yessoensis
GACACAAACTGTACAACAGTTCGGTACTATACGATTACACTAGACGTAAACTGTACAACAGTTCGGTACTATACGATTACACTAGACATACACTGTACAACAGTTCGATATCATACGATTACACTAGACATAAACTGTACAACAGTTCGCTACTATACGATTACACTAGACATAAACTGTACACCAGTTCGATACAATACGATTACACTAGACACAAACTGTACACCAGTTGGATACTATACGATTACACTAGACATAAACTGTACAACAACTCGATACTATACGATAACACTAGACATAAACTGTACAACAACTCG
>NW_018444243.1:0-317 GCF_002113885.1 Mizuhopecten yessoensis
CATCATCATCATCATCATCATCATCGATTATACGTGTACATATAACCAGTATATACAAAAACAGTTCAAAGTTAAACTCCAAGGGCTAAGAAACTGTTACAACCAGGAACATGGAGTGTTTACAGGGAAAGCAGGGAAAGTTTAACTCTTGCCTGGCGGTTTTGATAATAATGGTTTAAACAGATTTTGGTACAACAGTAAGGATGGCATCATCAGTTTCATTACTGATGGTCTTCGTCCTATAGGATCGATGTTTTCCTTTCGTATCTTATATATTCTTTCCTTGTTGGATTTAATTGTTTTTGGTGTAGGTGGTT
>NW_018444244.1:0-317 GCF_002113885.1 Mizuhopecten yessoensis
GGAGGAATATTAGATGGGACGTCTTCAATAGTTTTATCAGTTGTAAAAATAGATGTAAAGAAGGAGTTAAATGATTCAGACTTATCTACATGATGTAATTTCAATTAGTCATTAATTTCCATAGGATAATCAGTATCATTTTTATTTTTTTAAATCAATAACAGATTTGGCTATTCGCCAACATTTTCCATGGGGAATGCTTTTGTCAGTAAGAGAGTTTTGTAATTTTGTAAGATAATTTCGTTTTGCATTTCTAATCATGGTAATAACTATATTTCGTAGCTGTCTATATTTTCCCCATGAAGTGGGAGTATTAA
>NW_018444245.1:0-317 GCF_002113885.1 Mizuhopecten yessoensis
CGTAAACTGTTATATGCTGCGTATATATATCCTTTGTTATGTGCAATTGTTCACATAATTTACTGCAATGATTACATATTTGTATGATAGTATTTCATTTTGCATGCGCAAACATACATAATTTACTGCAATGATTACGCATGTGTATGGTATTATAATATTTTGTATGTTTAACATTTTACATAATTTACTGCAATAATTAAGTATTTGTATGCTACTATTTCACTTTTTATATGCAATCGTTCACATAATTCACTACAATGATGACGTATATGATGCAATCAATCATATAATTTACTGCAATAATTACGTATTTG
>NW_018444246.1:0-317 GCF_002113885.1 Mizuhopecten yessoensis
GGTATATAAGGTATATAAGATCAGATATATAAGATATATAAGGTAGGGAAAAACCTAGAGTTGCTTCACAAATATAGAGCAGAAATTGAAACAGAGTTTCCAGGTTGTGACAGCCCTACCCTGGAATCAATGAGTGTGTGTGATGTGGAACAATAGGTTCTGGCAGTAGAAAGTGACTCTTAGTGATAAGGACCGCGCCCACACTGTCTGACTGTATCCCTAATGGTCTAAATTTAGTAACAATAACCTTGGCGTTGACCTTAACACTTTTTAAACCCCTATTGCACATTTTAAAATCACAGTTAATCATCATGTCT
>NW_018444247.1:0-317 GCF_002113885.1 Mizuhopecten yessoensis
ACAAATGTGTTGAATATTAACGAAATGACAATACAAAATAAAACGTCTGTTCAGGTTTTAAGCGTATTAACATACTGTATACAGGAATCTTTCCCTTGGTCAAATATTATCACGTTACTGGTGAAATCTATTTTCACCCGGTGTAAATTTAACCCTTCACATATAATTAGTGTATCTGGTTAACTGTATACCAATATTCATGTCTTGAAAAGTCGCCCCTATTGCTTTCTGCGGGCGATGAAAGCGAAATTAAAATACATAGAAAATGTGCCGTTAACAGCATACATGTTGTATACGTCTTACAAATGGTCATAGAT
>NW_018444248.1:0-317 GCF_002113885.1 Mizuhopecten yessoensis
AGCATTCAGGGAAATTGCAACAAGCGGTATACCCGTTTCAGTATTTGTTTCAACCTGGCGGAACGCTGTGCGAGGTGACGTTTTTATCATTGAGGTAGAACGTTAACGTCGGCATCACATATGTGCTATCAGAAGGTGGGAATTACATTAACACGCAAACATACAACCACGCATACTTACATATGTCGAGACACGCCCTTACATAACCGTAGCAGTAAATAACCTGTTACTGAGATCACACAACTTTCACATGCCAGGGGAGACAACTGTTGGATTAACGAGGGACATTTGAAATATGAATTGCATATTGTGACGTA
>NW_018444249.1:0-317 GCF_002113885.1 Mizuhopecten yessoensis
TGTGTTTTGTAGTCGCATTGGTGTGCTGATGTGATCTTATGTATGGTATAGCGACACTGCCGTTAGCTTTTTCTCTCTTTGTTTGTCCATTTGTGTTTCTTCCATTTGGGTTTCTTCTTTTCTTATCGACCATTCGCGGTATTCAAAAGTTGCCAGGGCCTGTTTGATTAGTCGCTTTTCAATTTCCTTGTCTTACGGTTCAGTAACAATGTTTATGCTTCCCAAATGCTGACTTAATGGATGGTGTGAATTGAAGTTGAAGTACTGGTCTCTGTGAGGTTTCTTTTGCGTACAAGAAACTGTGATGGTACCGTCAG
>NW_018444250.1:0-317 GCF_002113885.1 Mizuhopecten yessoensis
AACATGACACGTTTTTGTCAATTCCACCGTATATCGGTTTTATTGTCTGTTCCTCATGGTCACATGGAAATTTTAAGTTTAGAACTAATAACGAAATTGTGTAAAATTTGTAGAAGAATAATTTTCAAAAAACAAAAAATCAGACCCCCCCCCCATTCGCTCTATATTTAAAACAGTGTGACATGTTTCTACTTAGATTTATTTTGTAATCCTAAAGTACCGAACTCTTTTTAGGGTGCAGTTACGACAGTTTCAGTGGCCAAGTGGCTCCTATTGTGTTTCGTAATCTACAATCTACTTATACCGGAAATATCGAC
>NW_018444251.1:0-317 GCF_002113885.1 Mizuhopecten yessoensis
AAATGCTTCTTCTTCTGTAGGAATGACAGGATTTTGTCCAAATTTAGTATTTTGTATAAAAGGTGGGTCTGCCCCCCTGGGGGCCAAGAGGCTGGCCAAATAGGGAAAATACAAGATATTTTGACTAAATGTTGACAGTAGCATCATCCTATGGGGACGGAAAATCTATTTTGTATAAATTGTGGGTTTGAACCCCCTATAGGGCAGAGTGTCGGGGCCAAATAGGGAAAAACAAAAATGGATTTAAAATCCTTTTTCTTCTGCAGGAATGACAAGATTATGTCCATATTTGGTGTAAAGCATCCTTGGGTGAAGGG
>NW_018444252.1:0-317 GCF_002113885.1 Mizuhopecten yessoensis
GTATCTGGAAATGACAGTTTGTTTTGCTCATTTCAAGATTTTAAAGATGTTTGTATAATTCATATTTCAACCCATTTAGTCAATGATTGTAATTCAATAAGCCTTATAGTTTATTATCAAAAATTCAGCATTGAACTTTCTTTTTACCTCTAGTTTTGCATATTTAATGTAATACATGACAGCCATGTCAAACGCAGTAAGTGGCTGTGTAGATAAACCGTTATATTTGCATACAAACATTTCAACTCATCTTCCGTTTTTGAATGTATTTTTGACAGTTGTTTACATGATTTCAAGTCTGATTAAAAACGTCAAAA
>NW_018444253.1:0-317 GCF_002113885.1 Mizuhopecten yessoensis
AACATATTTGACCCCTGTAACCTTGAAAGTAGGTGAAGGTTATTTTAATGAGGAAACTGTATAGCACTTCATCCCATAATACATGGCCAAATATCATGACCCTGGGTCCTCCAGTTTTTCAGAAGAAGTTGTTAAAAAGAAAAGTGGACGGACGGACCACGGACGCGGCAGTATGGCATTAGATCACCTGGCCTGAAATTAAACCTCAAAATCCTCTTTTGAGCCCCACCCCTCTGCACCAAGAGGGGTCACACCCTCACTTTTTATACAAAATTTAGTCCTCTTTGCCCAAGGATGCTCCTAGCAAAATTTGGATA
>NW_018444254.1:0-317 GCF_002113885.1 Mizuhopecten yessoensis
TGACGCAAGCCACTCTAAAAGAGTTATGAGAGACTAAAAATAATTCATATGCATGTAAAAGCACTTCACTTGAAAGACACTTGCTTTAAAAGGCTATAGGAGAGAAGCTTATACAAGCCATAAAATTATATTGAAATTTCAAACATCAATGTACTATGCTCAATGATATATGAAATTATTACGACGATTAAGAATACCTGCTAGAGCTTTGGCATTATATTCAGCACAGTTCTCATTTGATAAAAAAGGGTAGCTTCTCCTCATAACAAAATTTCTTAAAATCACTATAAATTTCTATAGCTCTATCATATAAAATG
>NW_018444255.1:0-317 GCF_002113885.1 Mizuhopecten yessoensis
TTAGATTGCTCTTAGCACAAATCTAATTATTTACATAGTGTTTAATTACATCACTAAAATCGTGATACACAAAATAGACAGATTAGTACGTAAAACTAGGTTTTCCAGTTTCCTTTCCATGCACAGAACAATCAGTTTAACGGTCAGATTTCACAGGTTGTAGGATTCGTGAATGTCTTCATTTTGTTAACAAAAGGACCACAGAAGAAAAATATTTGATTTTTATAAACAAATGATAACTACACAAATACATAATTTGATAGCCATAGTTATTTTGGTCAACGGCCTTATGGTTTCAATTATTGATACATATCTTT
>NW_018444256.1:0-317 GCF_002113885.1 Mizuhopecten yessoensis
ACGAATCTCTAATCGTGTCTATGGGGCCTGAAAGATATAAACAAGGCCTAGCGTCAACTGTTAGTAAGTATACCTGTTAAAAATGTGTTAGTCATGTTATCAATATGTCTGATTCAAACATAGAATTAACATAACAAGTATGGCTATGATGTTTAATAAATAAAAGAAAGTACATTTTATAATGTTAATACATAAGACAAAAGTCTTATTGCATATAAATGAGTCTTTTATATAATGGGTCAAGGAAGTTATTCCAATAGTGTAGACGATATGAAGTGGTCAAATTTTCGGAGTAGTTCGCACCTTCATTGAGACAA
>NW_018444257.1:0-317 GCF_002113885.1 Mizuhopecten yessoensis
TGATATAGTAGACTGGATGTAAGGGTGGGTGAGCAGACATACTTAGAGATTGTAATACTTGTACCTTTTATATGTGGCACTATAATAAACTTATTTGAATTGAATTGAATTTGTAAAGCGCTTTAGAATAATTTTACAATTTACATAGGGCGCTATATAAATTGTATTATACGTCTCTGCTTTAACGGAAGATTTACTTTTTCCTACAAAGACCTGTTGTTTTCGGTTACTTTCATAGTTTTTTAACCAGGCAAGTAGTCTCCCACGTATACCATGTTTTGCTAATTCACATTCAGTCCCTTGTGCCACACACGATC
>NW_018444258.1:0-317 GCF_002113885.1 Mizuhopecten yessoensis
AGTTTGTCTTTTGGCTAATAAGGGGAGACATATGTTTTTGTTCACCAAAAAATGTTTCTATTTTTATATATGAACTGGTGTTTTTTTTATTCAAATTGTGTGTTTCTTTCTCTCTGTATCTCTACCTTCTCCAGCATTTTCGGAAACGACAAATTCAGCACTTATGAATTAATGTTTTTTGTGTTAATTTTATGATATACATTGTATATGAATTCAAAAAAATATCATCAACATATTACTTCTAGCGAATTTCAAAATGACCGAGAAATAATTTTAATATTTACAAATACTTTTTTCCATCTTGTAACTTTAGTCTT
>NW_018444259.1:0-317 GCF_002113885.1 Mizuhopecten yessoensis
TTAACGTAATGTCGTCATAGAACTACGACATTTGTGTGTGTGTGTTTGTGTGTGTGTGTGTTTGGAGGGGGGAGCTATATACTGTACGGGGTTAAGGGGAAATTGGTATACTTTCAAGTTTGGAGGGGAGCTCTTAAAAACCCAGGCTGAATTCGTCAATATCTTATTTTCATTTGACTCACTGAAGGATCCTGTAATCGGTAACTTTGCAATTTATTATAATCACTGACTTGTGTCTGGTATCATACGGATCTCTTCATCATCACCTTTTCTAGGTGACAGGTGGTATATTGCCCCACTCATTGGAGCAAATATAG
>NW_018444260.1:0-317 GCF_002113885.1 Mizuhopecten yessoensis
ATTTTGATACTAAAGACTTTCTTCTGATGACGATATATTGGTGACACTGTTACATGTTGATACTAATGACGTGCTTCTTAGGAACTATCATTAAAGTGTCTTTGAAAAAAGTTTTTACGGTAGATCATCATAGCAAAAGGAAAAGCTATTGGGCATTTCCTAAAATTGGATATTTATCTATAAATTAACGATATACATATGGGAAATTATCACCATTACCGTATCATCAATGCACTGAGAAAGTGTTGTTAGAATTGACAAACAGACACAGCAATAAAAACAAAGACTGACCCCCCCCCCCAAAAAAAAAGACCCTT
>NW_018444261.1:0-317 GCF_002113885.1 Mizuhopecten yessoensis
ACGGTCGGTGGTAGTAGTATATAGGTGGTAGTTATAGACAGGTGGTTGTTAAAGACAGGTGATTTTTACGGACGGAGGTAGTTATAGACAGTTGGCTGTTGGAGACAGGTGATATTTATGGTCGGTGGTAGTATATAGGTGGTAGTTATAGACAGTTGGCTGTTGGAGACAGGTGATATTTACGGTCGGTGGTAGTAGTCGATAGGTGGAAGTCATAGGCAGGTGGCTGTTGGAGACAGGTAATATTTACGGTCGGTGGTAGTAGTAGATAGGTGGTTGTTATAGACAGGTGACTGTTGTAGACAGGTAATACTTGC
>NW_018444262.1:0-317 GCF_002113885.1 Mizuhopecten yessoensis
CTTGCTTAATCGTAATTATAATCGAAGTAGGCCTTATAAAGACAGTCCTCAAAGATATTCTATACAAACACTTTATTTCCTTCTCATACTCAAAATGACTTTGTTTTGACTATACGATATGGCTTTTTGTCATTAAATTGTACAATCCATTAATTTATGCAGTTTCGTCCTGAGAGATTGTTTTGACATTTGACAGCATAATGGTAACCTTTACAAGTTTAAGAAACATTTCCCTATGCGGTTGTAGGTACATTTAAGATAGTAGTTTCCTTAACTACCAGCACATAGACAATGTAACATAAATGAGCGACACCACC
>NW_018444263.1:0-317 GCF_002113885.1 Mizuhopecten yessoensis
GTGGGGGGGGGGAATGACGTATGAAAGTTCCGTCACATCGTTGTACATTACAAGGGGACCAGTTGGTTTTGAAATGTTGCGACAAGTTAAATACGTACATTGTTTGTGTATAAAATTAAACTTTGATATTCCATATGATTGACTTATATATTTTTACTGGTCATTTTCATTTAAAATTTATTTTAAGAACAAACATATAACACACATGATTTCAATAAGTATGAATATACTCTAATATTAATCTTATTCAATCAGCACTGATTGCATTCAATGAAATTGCCTCTAAGGTTGACATGTGTGATAGGGATGTTTTTTTT
>NW_018444264.1:0-317 GCF_002113885.1 Mizuhopecten yessoensis
GATGTATTACCATATATACACACTGATGATGTATTACCATATATATACACTGATGATATATAACAATATATATACACTGATGATGTAATACCGCATATATACACACTGATGAAATATTACCATATATATACACTGATGATATATTACCATATATACACAATGATGAGTATTACCATATATACACTCTGATGATATATTACCACACATATACACTGATGATGTATTACCACATATATACACTGATAATGTATTACCATATATACACACTCATAATGTATTACCATATATACACACTCATGATGTATTACCATATATAC
>NW_018444265.1:0-317 GCF_002113885.1 Mizuhopecten yessoensis
TCGACGAAACAGCATCTAACAGACATTTTTGCGACAAGAAAGTATTCAGAGTTGTCTTAAAAAGCTGAGTCGATAAGATTTTGATGCTGCCTCAGTTACTTTCGCCATTTTCTTTTACATCAATTTACAAGCGCCTCGCCGATGGAGCGGAACGGAAAGAGTGTAGAACGGAACGAAACGAAAGCTCGATCCGGACTAGGACGGATCGAAACGGAACGATTAGGGTAGAACGGATTTACATGGAACTAAGCAGAACGTAAACGAACGAATTTAATCTTGAGAACGAAATGAAAACGCGAATGAAATGGAATGAAAAC
>NW_018444266.1:0-317 GCF_002113885.1 Mizuhopecten yessoensis
GTGCTAAAGCTTATATATATTTAGTTTTGGCAATAATTTATTAAATCAACACATTTTGTCAATGATTTGGAAGAATTTTGGACATACTACAATCTTAATAGCACTTGAAATGTGTATACTTGACTTTTTGACCAATTGTCATATGATTTAAGTGAGTTGTAAGAAAGTTGATTTTAGCACAAAATCCAGTCTTGAGTATGAGTGCGGTTTTATGAGTACAGGCTCTGACTCGACACATATATCCACGAAAAATGTTGTGACATCATCTTATACTCCAGCCCACTTCAAATTAGCAGTATTACTAATAAGTCTATGAC
>NW_018444267.1:0-317 GCF_002113885.1 Mizuhopecten yessoensis
GGATATCTCAAACAAAGACTGGATATTTGGATCAGTTTTGATGGCAAAAAGATTGGATATCTCAAGGACAGACAGGAAATCTTAAACAACCAATGGATATCTCAGACAAAGACTGGACATTTAAAACAAAGACTGGATATCTAAAACAGAGACTGGATATCTCAGACAAAGACTGGATATCTCAAACAAAACTGGATATCTCAAACAGAGAATGGATATCTCAGACAAAGACTGGATATCTCAGACAAAGACTGGATATCTCAAACAAAGACTGGATATCTCAAACAGAGACTGGATATCTCAAACAAAGACTGGAT
>NW_018444268.1:0-317 GCF_002113885.1 Mizuhopecten yessoensis
CCATAGGAGTTTCATTATTTTTTGAAAATAAATGTACAATGGAACATTCTTATATTATATCGTCAAGGTTACCAACCATGAGAAAATCTTTAATTTCATAGAAACAAAAACAGTATTTGGTTCATCGATGTTTTATTACATTATATAACAAAATAACAACTTTTGATAGGAACTCATTTGGAACAATATTCAAGTGTTATTGAGTCACAGTCTTTTCGAAGCATTCCTTTCTATATTTTATGTCTTTTCAAAGAAACATGACATTCACTATGATTAGTGTCTCATTTCATCTTGGTGACGTCCTTGAGGTGACGAGA
>NW_018444269.1:0-317 GCF_002113885.1 Mizuhopecten yessoensis
TAAAGGTAACTGTTTACGCTTTGGTCGAAAGAAACCATCATTAATGTTTTAATATTTATCTACATCAACAAATTATTTAATAATGAATCATCTTTTATTTTCCAAAGACACTACGGGGAAAAGATGGCTCATGTAGTTTTAGTAAAAGTGAAAATAACATGCAGAATTTATAGTTTACAAGGAAACATAAAATAAAATAATTACAATAGAAGCATTAAAATTATTTAGAAACTATGTTCAGTTGTAGCAGAGGCGGTTGTATGAGGTGACTTTATCGAAATTGACTGCCATGAGGAAGACTTTGAAGAAGACACCAT
>NW_018444270.1:0-317 GCF_002113885.1 Mizuhopecten yessoensis
GTACATACCCGTACTGATGCTGTACATACCCGTACTGCTACTGTAAATACCCGTAGTGATACTGTTCATACCTGTACTGATGCTGTTCGTACCTGTAATGATAATGTACACACCCCTACTGATGCTGTACGTACCCGTACTGATGCTGTACATAGCCGTACTGATGCTGTACGTACCCGAACTGATGCTGTACATACCCGTATTGCTACTTTACATACCCGTACTGATACTGTACATACCCGTACTGCTACTGTAAATACCCGTACTTATGCTGTACATACCTGTACTTATGCTGTACATACCCGCACTGATGCTGT
>NW_018444271.1:0-317 GCF_002113885.1 Mizuhopecten yessoensis
ATGATGATGTTTTAGATATAACTGAAGCGCGACTGGACCATGGTATTTGTATTGACTATGGCGCTTAGTTTGGTTGAAGTGGTGTGAAGACCCTTAAAATTAAATTATCACAGGAAGATGTCGACTTGCAAGGTTAATAAAAAAAATCTTGTTAATAAGCCGCGTGAATTCTTTCAAGATACAGAATAAAGAAACAAACCGATTTATGTTGGTAAAAAAAGTGAATAAATAAACCCCAGTGAGCGGAGGCTCACATAGATAAACACCCTTCCTTTTACAACAATTATGAAACAAGTTATGTCAACTTATATTAATCA
>NW_018444272.1:0-317 GCF_002113885.1 Mizuhopecten yessoensis
CCACATTAGCATCCGTAACAGATTAACCACATGTGACACCAGTCATAATGTGTCCCTTTACCTCATGTGCAACCCTTAACTTTGTCTTCCGTTACCACATTAGCATCCGTACCAGGTTAACCACTTGTGACACCCGACATACTGTGTCCCTTAACCTCATGTGCAACCCTTAACTATGGCTCCCGTTACCACATTATCATCCGTAACAGGTTGACCACATGTGACACCCGACAAACTGTGTCCCTTCACCTCATGTGTCACCATTAACTAATTCTCAGGTCACCACTTTAAAACCTAAACAGGTTAACCATATGTGT
>NW_018444273.1:0-317 GCF_002113885.1 Mizuhopecten yessoensis
ATTTATCATAAGACAAATTAGTCTTCTGCAAAATTTTTAATATATCCGTCCGAAGCTCTTCATTATCGTAATAATCTGGGATTTGGCAAAACTTTAGACCCTTAGATAATGTATCAATATTTGTGTGGGGAAAAAAAGAGAACGCAAAACGATGTGTTTTTTACAATGAAATATTACAATAAATCTTCAGGTAAAGTCACTTTGAAGCACTTAGGCAATTCCAAAACATTTCAGGGAGAAGCATATTCCAAAACATTTCAGAGAGAAGATAGAAGCACCGAATTAGATTCTCCGAGTCCGTGAAAAAAACCCAGAGA
>NW_018444274.1:0-317 GCF_002113885.1 Mizuhopecten yessoensis
TTACTTTTTAATTCCTGTCGTTATATAATCACACATAATTCCTTTCAAAGTATTTCAATTCTTTAATAAAATATATCCCTGAACTTGAGGAGTAGTCATTGTTATTACTGATTATGTACGTATACTAGTATATCACAATGCACGCATACTTGGACTTCACATCAATGACGTGTGTAGATGAAATAATACGCCGACAACATCTTAGATACTCCACGGGTTATGCTCACTTTCGCTCTCTTCACCCCTGGAATATGTCATATCAAAATTGAAGTCACGCGGATAGCTATCTGATTGGTCTCAGGTAAAATAATTGACCA
>NW_018444275.1:0-317 GCF_002113885.1 Mizuhopecten yessoensis
AACTTTGTCTGTTAAACAATCTGTTTTCAAGTTAATGTATTGTCCACCTGGGTTTCTAAATATGCCTGGGTTTAATTTCTAAACTGCTAGCTGGATTTAAAAAATCTGATTGCACATTAATTTTCTAGACTTACTTTTCTCCAGATGGATTTCATATATTTGGTATATCCGCCCGGACTTATCTAAAATATAGTGTGCCTTTTTTCAAGAAGGAATAAAAAATCCACCTGATTTTTTAACCTGCAAGGATTTTTACAGACACAGAATCCTGTTGTCACAGGGACACGGATTTTTTAAATCCATCCAGGCGGATACAG
>NW_018444276.1:0-317 GCF_002113885.1 Mizuhopecten yessoensis
TATTAAGGAGACTCCATCCTTTCACCATTAACCAGCAGATTCGTTGAAATGCCATACTATGGTTATACATTATTTTTGAGATAACTTTTTAAAACCAAAGCCTTTCGATAAATTGAAGGTAATTTCGGAAAAAACATTTTTTATCCTTCCTATGTATTTTTTTTATACAAAAAAGGAAGAATTGTTTATTAATCCAAAACATATTTTATTTATAAAATTAAAAAAGTATGAAATTGGTTAGTTAGTTGTTCATATGAAAAGAATAAAAACCCAACACACCAATACAGACTCGCATAAAAAAAAAAAAAAAAAAAACC
>NW_018444277.1:0-317 GCF_002113885.1 Mizuhopecten yessoensis
TACTTTTGTGGAGTCTGTATCTTTTGATTGGTAGAAGATAGGTTTGTACTCTTTTGAGTCTGTTGTAGGCCAAGGCCAGAAGATTTTACAGGAACATTTTTAAGTAGGTCAAAAATCCAATATGGCCGTCATGACGTCATATGTTAAAACCTTTAAAACCGTTTTAACTCGAAATCGTTGATTGTACAGAACTGGTGCAACGATATTATTTGTAGATAATTTCCATATCAATTTTTTTTCGTTACATGTTAATACAAAATATTTCAAATAAAAAAGCTAGGTGTTGGGTCAAAAGTCACCATTTTATAAAAAAAAAC
>NW_018444278.1:0-317 GCF_002113885.1 Mizuhopecten yessoensis
GAAATAAATATTTGCTCCAACGTTTTTTTCTAGACTTTTCCATGTTCTATTTTGTATCTTTTTCTTCTTCTCCTAATTCCTAGTTCCTTACAGCTCATTTCCATTGTGCAAACGTTTCAAACCGTCAAATGTTGACGTAACTTAAAGCAAAATAAGCGTATACACCCTGGTACACATTCTCAAATTCTCTCAGTGTATGATTTACGCAGTTTAGACAAATTTGGATTTCCAGCGTTTCGGACTGTAGCATCACAGCTGCATGGTGAAGTGCAGTTCAATTTTTGCATACTGTATCTATTAATTAAAAGTGAAGTCCC
>NW_018444279.1:0-317 GCF_002113885.1 Mizuhopecten yessoensis
ATAATTGAGATATTTGAAACAGAAATAATTGTGTGTTAAATCTCATATTGTGGATAAGTAAGTATTTAATTTGAACATTGTGGATGAATGAATATTTTATTTCAAGAGTTTGGTTAAATGAATTTTCAAATTCACCATTGTGGATCAATGATTATTTTAATTAACCAGAGTGGATAAATTTAAATTTAAATTCACTAGAATTCATCAATGAATATATAAATGCACAAGTGTAGATACATTGATATCATAAGTCACGATTGTATATTATTATATGACTGGTACTAATTCCCAGCCCTGATTGGAGGAGCGACGTCATG
>NW_018444280.1:0-317 GCF_002113885.1 Mizuhopecten yessoensis
GGTTGCAAATACTATTCTCTGTAAATACAACTGTTTAAATATGAACATACACTGCCTATCATCCTGCTGAGTTTTTAAAGGTTGTCGTGGAACCAATTTTCTTATCACAAGCACGTGGATAAAAACAAGAGTTTAACGCATATGGACTAGACATTTTATCAACGTGTGAGCGATGAGTAATTTAATCGAACGACACACTCCGAATACACTATAACAAACCTTTTACCATCTATATACCTTAAATATTTTATCAATCATAAAGAATCGACTATTACTGACGACAATAACACTGTACTTATTAGCTGTTATATATACAA
>NW_018444281.1:0-317 GCF_002113885.1 Mizuhopecten yessoensis
TTTTATCACAATTAGAATGACTGCTCTTGCCTGGTAATATCATGAATCACAAATAGTACTTAATTAAAAGTGCTCTGAAACAGCTCCATTTTAAGTGTCAATATGCATATAGAGCAGCAAATGACAAGAATTTGTTAAATTATGTTTCGCCATAGTTTTACAGTATTTGTCTGTACAAAACTTATATTTGTTTACATTTGTCCCTGACCGAGAATCTCAACAATCACTAGAAGTTGGTTAGAAGATATTGTACTGGGTTTCTTTCACTTAAAGATTGGTGAAATGTTTCAGGTTTTATAGATGATAAACAGTTGATC
>NW_018444282.1:0-317 GCF_002113885.1 Mizuhopecten yessoensis
AATTGGTTTACAGGGGTATTAGGGGACTGCGAATTCAATCGCATATGATATGTTGCCATACCAACAACATGGAGGCTTCAGATTGGTCGAAATTCACATATTGTTCGATTTCACTCAAATTTAGCATGGAGGTGTTTTATGTCATTGTGATCCTTTTCTGATGTATCTTTGCGACTATGGGGGAAGTTTGGGGGACTTCTGTAATGGTCCCCATTACAATTAGTACGTGTTATTATTATATTCTTAACGGCCAATCAACACATAAGAGGTCATTAGGGCCAATACAGTAGACAAAACATGTTAAAGGAAAAACATCA
>NW_018444283.1:0-317 GCF_002113885.1 Mizuhopecten yessoensis
ATAGCGAGTTTGACAATACGAAGGGAGATAACTCCAACGACCTTAGAGTACCTTAGGGACCAATGACGTAGGAGATTCATGGAGTGTGGACACGTTTGAGCTTGTACAATGCAAAACATGTTTTTATTCTGGAGATTTGTCTCGAATTATATTGTATACAGACTTTCCTTGCATCTTTAATTTCTTTCTTTTTTGGACATCATTCTCTATTCAATCTTCAAACTCATCCTTCACTATTTATCGCCAAAATAATCACAAAATCTATCATACCTACAAAATCAGACAAAATTATTTCGAAAATATTGTGCTGGTTTGGA
>NW_018444284.1:0-317 GCF_002113885.1 Mizuhopecten yessoensis
TGCCTGTATAGAACTATTTTTGTCACACATTATGAAAAGAAAGGACATTTCTACATGAAGATTGTAACCGTGTGTGGATTCTTATTATTTTTGTGTATGTTTCCCCTTATTTTTGTTGTTTAGCATTAGTGAGGGAGATACCTCAAAATGATTGCAACTCCGAGAACTGGAAGGTGTTTTTCATATGTATGTGTATATGTAGTTTTTTGTCTGTATGTATGATGAGTGAAAGTTACATTTATAAAGATATAAACTTGCAATATAAATACACCATAACTTCAAGGTTGGAACCTTTAAAACTATTTTTACTGATATCA
>NW_018444285.1:0-317 GCF_002113885.1 Mizuhopecten yessoensis
AAAGGGTATCCCATATGTAGGGGTTGTTTGATGTAAAGAGTAAAGGGTATTAAATAGGTAGGGGATGTTTGATGGAGAGGGCAAAGGATGTCCCATAGGTAGTGGTTGTTTGTTGTAGAGAGTAAAGGGTATCCAATAGGTAGGGGTTGTTTAATGTGGAGAGTAAAGGGTATCCCATAGGTAGGGGTTGTTTAATGTGGAGAGTAAGGGGTATCCCATATGTAGGTTTGTTTGATGAAGAGGTTAAAGGGTATCCCATAGGTGGGGGCTGGTTGATGGAGAGGGCAAAGGGTATCCCATATGTAGGGGCTGTTTGA
>NW_018444286.1:0-317 GCF_002113885.1 Mizuhopecten yessoensis
CTTCAGCATATTGCATGATGTCATAGATGAGCCTAGTATTTCCCCTAAATAACGCCCTGATATGAATCCTGTCTGATCTGAGTTTATCAATTTTTCTAAAACTAATTAAAGTCTACTAGCTATAGATCCAGATGCAATTTTGTCAACAATATTTCAAAGCTGCTTCCAAAAACAGTTTTAAAAAAAAAACTTAAATAAATCCATCTGAACTCGGGCTATTATTTTCTAATTCCTTCTCTTTCCTATCCCAACTATTCCAAATGTATATCATGATGATTTTCAAGCTTCTAAATTTCATCTATTAGGTTATTTTCTTT
>NW_018444287.1:0-317 GCF_002113885.1 Mizuhopecten yessoensis
GTGATGTTTTTCTTTTACATGGACTCAAGACCGGATTTTTTTCCACACAAATAATATGAAACTTTTCTATGATAATGGTGTTGTTATTTTAACAACCTAACCGGCTCATACTTAATTTGATTAAAACCTTAATGATTGTAATTTTTCCTATTTGATTGTGTAAAATAAACTACATGTATTTCCTATGTAAGTATACGCATCGTGTAGCCTACATGAGAATCAGAAAACAAAGATGCCTGACATATATTCTTAATAAGAGCGCAGCTCTTCTTGCGCCGAAAACAATTGAAGTCATGGTAACGTCGAAATACTATGCT
>NW_018444288.1:0-317 GCF_002113885.1 Mizuhopecten yessoensis
GAGTCAGTGAGAGAGACAGACAGGTCAGTGAAAGAGACAGACGAGTCAGTGAAAGAGACGTACGAGTCAGTGAAAGAGACAGACGGGTCATTGAAAGAGACAGACAGATCACTGAATGACACAGAAATGAAGGGTCAGTGAAAGAGAGACAAGTCACTGAATGAGACAGATGAGTCACTGAATGAGACGGATGAGTCAGTGAAAGAGACAGACAGGTCACTGAAAGAGACAGACGAGTCACTAAAAGAGAAAGACAGGTCACTGAATGAGACAGAATAGTCAGTGAAAGAGACAGACGGGTCACTGAAAGAGACAGA
>NW_018444289.1:0-317 GCF_002113885.1 Mizuhopecten yessoensis
AATAACAAAAATGGGTATTTGAGTTTTCGTTGCCCTTGTCAACTGTTGGATACATTCGGAAATATGTATATATGCTACGATATAAGCAGTAATAACATCTTGCAAGAAGCAAATATTCAATCTGTCGGCTTAGCAACTTTCCCTCGGCTCACACGGAACTTTCCTTTGCGTAAACAGTTATGCCGAAAGATGTAGAGGGATCTTCTCAGAACTTCGTGTGTGAGGCTTCATTGAATAATATGGTATGCGGATGCAAGGATGTGTAACGCATGAGTACCCTCAAAGATGCTAGAACACATCATAGTTTCGCAGATAAT
>NW_018444290.1:0-317 GCF_002113885.1 Mizuhopecten yessoensis
ATATATATATATATATGTCGGTAATTACATTATGGAATGTTTTGCACTGGAGATAATAGTTCCACTGATTTGATTACCTCTCCACTATACTTTTAAAAGGAGCAAAGTAATATCAATATATTTTTGAGGCAATATGATGACAACATATGTTAGCGACATTTAGCATATTATTTTATGTGATGACGCTCCAAACAATATTTGATGTAGAATAATATCACTTTGCATCCAGGTTTTCATTAATTTGCTCATGCTAACAGTTGGTGACGATGATAATGCATATTATTAAAATTAATTCATTTTTCTAAACTTGGTATACT
>NW_018444291.1:0-317 GCF_002113885.1 Mizuhopecten yessoensis
AGTCAGGCCAAATGCGTTAGTAATTTGGCTCATCAGTATGTATATTAACTGAAGTTTTGCCAGGTTTTCGATCAGACATTAGCTTTCGCCAGGGGATTGTTGGCGGATGCACTTTCTATACAAGCGTATAATATACATGATCAAAGAGAGAGTCATCCAGGCCTTGTTTGCAGAGAGGCAGGCGATTTATCAGATACCGAATATATCTCCGTGTTATAAAGACATACTTCCTTAATTACATTAATATCAATAAAAACATGACAGGTCGGTCCTCCGGGGTAAATTTGGAAGTTATCACTGTTGCGTATAGCACCTGC
>NW_018444292.1:0-317 GCF_002113885.1 Mizuhopecten yessoensis
AATTTGTTATGCATATAGACGTATGTAAATTGCTATTATCAATACGTTAATAGCCTAAATGTTTATCCACAACTCATTGAATGTGCATCATTATTAGTCCCCCACCGGTTCCCGGGAGACTATAGGTTTGTACTCCGTCCGTCCGCCAGTCTTTCCGTGTACAATACATCCTGACACAAGTAAACTGTTTGTTAGATATATAAATCATTTCCGGTGGGGGACTTTGGATTGCCTTGCAATGCTTTGCCCTGTTTGCAAATACCAACACAAACACAAATGTGCACTCCATATTATGAAATGCATTTTTGTTGCGTTTC
>NW_018444293.1:0-317 GCF_002113885.1 Mizuhopecten yessoensis
ACACACTGACACAACTTCCTCAATCCTCCTCCGTACACACTGACAAAACGTCCTCATTCCTCATCCATACGTACTGACACAACATCGTAAAACCTCCTCCGTACACACTGACACAACTTCCTCAACTCTCCTCCGTACACACTGACACAACATCGTAAAACCTCCTCCGTTAACCGTAAATACTGACAAAACTTCGTCAAACCTCTTCGGTACAGACTGACACAAACACGTCAAACCTCCTCCGTACAAACTGACACAACATGGTCAAGCCCCCTCCGTACAGACTGACAGTATCAAACCTCCTCTATACAGACTGA
>NW_018444294.1:0-317 GCF_002113885.1 Mizuhopecten yessoensis
AAACTCACTGTCTGGAAATTCTGGCAAATTTTATATGACTGGATAACATCTACACAATGCTATCTTCAACATAATCTGATTCCTCAAAGCTGAAATAAAAAAATATGAATTCGCTGTTATGACCATGGTTGTTCTCGATATCGCCTATTCCTTCGATGGTGCCCGCTGCAGGCGTTAAACTTGTGACGTCACAGCCGATAGGGGCCAAATCATCGCAAGTTACGATTATGCTAATTAGTAGAAGAAGGACAGGTGAAAATCCAACACTTTACACGTCTATATCTCGGTATCGGGATGACCGATTTTAATGCAGTTTT
>NW_018444295.1:0-317 GCF_002113885.1 Mizuhopecten yessoensis
TTTCATAAAACGTTTTATATGTTGTTTATATATGTATTCTTATTAGTTTGCGAGCGTAGAAAGCAAGATTTATCAGACATTATTTCCATTGTCAAACAGATCGAGTGAGGCGTAGAGTAGTTTTTGAGTTTGCAGTATTATTCCAGGTTATATTTTATAATGTAGAGTATTTATATCTTATGATGGCCGAATGGAGCGAGTGTTAACAAACTATCTACAAAAAAATGGTCAAAATGTAGGTTTTTGGTGAAATGTTGATGTTTCTGTCTTGTCCTTCATGTGCATGTAGTTTATGCGAGCATTTTGGCAATTAAATA
>NW_018444296.1:0-317 GCF_002113885.1 Mizuhopecten yessoensis
GGTCCAAATCCTGGACCAGCTGTGGGATGACCATTTGATCCTATTCCTGGACCAGCTGTAGGTTGACCATTGGGTCCTAGGCCTGGACCAGCTGTGGGATGACCATTGAGTCCTACTCCTGGACCTGCTGTGGGATGACCATTAAGCCCTATTCCTGGACCAGCTGTAGGTTGACCATTGGGTCCAAATCCTGGACCAGCTGTTGGTTGACCATTCAGTCCTACTCCTGGGGCAGCTGTAGGCTGAAGATCTGTTTAAGACAAAACAAATCAATACCAGCAGATAAAAAATTGATGTAATATGGTTAATTTCTAATT
>NW_018444297.1:0-317 GCF_002113885.1 Mizuhopecten yessoensis
TTTTGAAGTGTAAGTGTTTTTTAGAGTTTCAAATTAGGTTCACAAAGTTTGAATAAAATATAGAATGTATGGAAACATTTTTCAGAGATTACTTTAGGTAAAAAGATGCAACAACTAAATAAGTTAAAAATGAGCAATTAATGGTTGATTTGGACCTTACGTGGCAAGTAATCTGACAGGATGTGTTGTATGAAACATAGGTTTTATGAAACGTATATTGTTGACTTGCCATTGTTTCATAAAACAACACCTGCTTTTTGTTGGTAAATATGTTGGCACTCGCAAAGAACACCCGGTATTATTATATTACCTTATAA
>NW_018444298.1:0-317 GCF_002113885.1 Mizuhopecten yessoensis
GGCAGATGTGCAACGTCTATAGCACTCGGGAATATTTCGCCTGACGTGGCATAACTCTAAACTCTCGTTCATAGCCAGTTAGTACATTTTTCATTGGCTGCTTCCATTAAGCTGACAGTTATCTGAAATGAAGTCATTTTTCTGTGAATTTGTTTTTCTGTTTTTCTGTGTATTTTGTGTTGCCACTGTAGCTCTGTGACAGCGATAACTTCTTAACATTCTGATGTTGTGTTTTGGTCGCTTTCTCTGACGTTTCCTATTCTTTGGTTGCCTTTTCCGTGACAGAAGTGCTTTTTCATATGATTCCGATCTTTTGT
>NW_018444299.1:0-317 GCF_002113885.1 Mizuhopecten yessoensis
TCGATCGTTCCCCCCTACCAAAGGGGGTGCCGAGGTGGTGCTAAGGATTATATAAGAGACTGCACTCAATGACCCTGGCTTAAAACCCTTACTTTTGTCCTACTACCATTATTAATAAGTAGGATTTTACAAAAATGGCACTTGAGATAGAAAAGTACTGAATATAAACCATTACTATAAATGAAGTTGAATTTAAAACGGACCAAAACAGGTGATAATACAGTACATGGTAGTCAAGTTATCACCATGTTTAGGTCAATAAGTTGATCTGTTATTGCTTATGGATAGGGTTGACAATGTTTGAAGTAGTAGGTAGT
>NW_018444300.1:0-317 GCF_002113885.1 Mizuhopecten yessoensis
GCCACCGACATTACCGACATACCGGCATACCCATCACCAAACCTACCTGTAAAGTGGACTACTGTGCCAAAATGGGAGGAGTAGATCTATCGGATCAAGTAATTCAATATTACGACATTCATATGGTGGAGGAAACTGTTTTTCCATTTGTTCAACGTTGCGATCACAAACGCGTTCATCTCGTACAAGAAGGAAAAGTGTTATTTCTGCACTGTTGGAATTAAGAAGGGGCAGATGCCCCCAAGCCTAAAAGCAGGGGGCGGAAAAACTTGTACCACAGCGACTGACAGGACGCCACTTTCCATCATACAAAAGCG
>NW_018444301.1:0-317 GCF_002113885.1 Mizuhopecten yessoensis
GAAAAATGCCATTGTGACCCCCATACATAAATCCGGATCAAAAACCAGCCCAGAAAATTACAGACCAATCAGCTTAACATCAGTTCTGGGAAAATTAATGCAAAGAATCATCAAGGATGCCATTGTGAATCACAAGGACACCCACAATCTTTTCTCCAAGTGTCAACATGGTTTCACTAAGGGAAAATCTTATGTTACCCAGCTACTAGAGGTTCTTGAAGGTTGGTCAGAACAAGTAAATAACGGAACCCAGATAGATGTTATATACCTCAACTTTAGCAAGGCATTTGACACTGTCCCTCACAAACGGTACTGCT
>NW_018444302.1:0-317 GCF_002113885.1 Mizuhopecten yessoensis
ACAGAGAGTTGATTTTGTTTTTATCATGAACAGAAATATTATTCATAAGTGACAAAAAACAATGATTTTTAAGAATTGTTTGGCTGCAAACTAAGCAAAACCAGAGAGGAACATAGTTTGAAAGACTCGATTAAAAAAACAACATTGTTCATAAGAATGATTGCAAGATTGCTCAGTATGGTTTGAATGTAACCTTGTTTCAAATTCAATCTCGCACACTATATTTCTTAAATTACTACTACAGTTGATAGACATATGTATATATATAAGAAAGAACAAATAGTTTGTTTTTTCTTTCTAATGTTTTTGTGTGGGTG
>NW_018444303.1:0-317 GCF_002113885.1 Mizuhopecten yessoensis
ACGTCATACTGCAGTTTTTCACGAAGAATCTTTAAATATTCCTCATCGTGATCGTTTAAATAACTTAAATGATCTGCTAAATCTTTCGGAGATTTAAAATCCGCAGCATTGATGTAAGTTCCATTTGGTAATATTTTATTGTATAAAGCTCCTCCGCGCACTACGGGGACCAGAGGAACATTCCTGGAATAGGTGTTGAATAACTTCTCAGTGATATAATCCGTACAATGATTATTTTCAAATGAAAGATAAAATTTATGTTTTAGCGATAATATTTTGTAAGCTTCAATAGACGTATTCTTAAAAGAAGCCACCAA
>NW_018444304.1:0-317 GCF_002113885.1 Mizuhopecten yessoensis
TAGATCTGTTCATTTTTTCACATAATTGACAAGTATCGGCCTTTCTCTTTTGCGTAAGATATTCTTTATTAAAGGCAAACAACATAGCTGTTTTTCAAAATGCGTGTTCTTCTTAACATTTTCAATATGCATGAACCATAGTTTCAGCTTCAGTTTTGTAATGAAAACAATATGGACTATCAACAAGACCTATTTTTTTAAAAGATGTGAGCTAGTAATAAGAAACGTTGATTGTTTTTAGATAGAAGTAATTGGAGTTTTGTAGTTTTAAAAGGACTGGTTTAGATTTTCCACCATAGAACAGTTTTAAATTCGAA
>NW_018444305.1:0-317 GCF_002113885.1 Mizuhopecten yessoensis
AAAAAAAATCAAAATTTTAACAATTAACAACTGCATTAAGAGAGGGAACTTCACTGCCGAGTGAAAAGATCAGATATTCAATGCACTGGGCCGAAATCTTTCCATGTACGCACTGTAGCAGAGTATTTTTTAAATGTTTTATTGTCATAAATTTAAAGGCTTTTGGAAGAAGTGTTTAAGGTGAATTTGGGACCTTATAATGGCCATTTCCTCTTGATAATTTCTGCAGCATTTTCCCCATGTCAAGGTAAAATCACTTTCCCGAAAATGTGGTATTGTGTGTGATATTTTGACAAAGTCACAAATGTAAAAAAAAA
>NW_018444306.1:0-317 GCF_002113885.1 Mizuhopecten yessoensis
AACAATTAGTTTTACCGATTTTTTGTATTCCTATAAAAATGAAAAACTCATTACAAAATAGCTTAACCTTAATGTTATAACGGATAAAACGCTATTCGATTACTTTCATCAACTTCTCATACATAAAACCATTTGTAAAAGATATGGGTCTCAACCGAACCGGTCGGGTCGCTACTACAAAAGCGTCCTAAATCTGGTGCAGAGTCGGGGTCAACATACCAGGGATAGTCTCTGCTATCAGGACGGTGCACTGTAACCTGAAAGGTCATTTTCGCGAGGCGGTACCGTGGTTTGTATCTTTATCGTTAGTTTAGCCT
>NW_018444307.1:0-317 GCF_002113885.1 Mizuhopecten yessoensis
ATGTAGTCATTTGCCATAACTCCTTTCACGTTCAGGAAACTATTAATACAAAGTTTTCAATTTTTAATCATATTTATAATTCCCGCCCGACTTTAGGTTGCATCTTTTCTATATAACATAAACACATATTGAAAACCCGTGAGCAATTAATGACGTAATGAACTTTTGACAAACCCCTTTGACATAGACGACTTTATTCACCAGATTTATATCGATATTGACATCGATGAATACAAAATCGAAATTGATCTAACTAGTTATAAAATGTTGTTTAGCTTCATGGATACATCCACATTCACAGGCTGGAGACTTGCAGA
>NW_018444308.1:0-317 GCF_002113885.1 Mizuhopecten yessoensis
TAGGTGTGGTGGTTGTAGGTGTGGTGGTTGTTGTTGTAGGTGTGTAGGTTGTTTTTGTAGGGGTGGTGGTTGTTGGTGTAGGTGTGGTTGTTGTAGGTTTGGTGGTTGTTGTTGTAAGTGTGGTTGTTTTTGTTGTAGGGGTGGTGGTTGTATACCTGGTGGTTGTTGTTGTAGGTGTGATGATTGTAGATGTGGTGGTTGTTGTTGTAGGTGTGGTGGTTGTTGTAGGTGTGGTGGTTGTTATAGGTGTGGTGATTGTTGTAGGTGTGATTGTTGTAGGTGTGGTGGTTGTAGGTGTGGTGGTTGTAGGTGTGGTG
>NW_018444309.1:0-317 GCF_002113885.1 Mizuhopecten yessoensis
CTTCCGGTTTATCTGATGAGGAGACTGATGTCCGACTCTCAATCTCCCCTGTAGGTTTATCTGATGAGGAGACTGAAGTCGGACTCTCAATCTCTCCTGTAGGTTTATCTGATTAGGAGACTGATGTTCGACTCTCAATCTAACCTTCCGGTTTGTCTGATGAGGAGACTGATGTCCGACTCTCAATCTAACCTCCCGGTTTATCTGACGAGGTGACTGATGTCCGACTCTCAATCTCCCCTGTAGGTTTATCTGATGCGGAGACTTGTGTTCAACTCTCAATCTACCCTTCAGGTTTATCTGATGGGGAGACTGAA
>NW_018444310.1:0-317 GCF_002113885.1 Mizuhopecten yessoensis
AGTGAAGAAACCCTTGTGCTCCAGAAATGCCAGTGACATATAGCCCTTTTCTGCCGTAGCAAACTGGTTCAGTGAATACATAAACAGTCCCCATGACGACGCAAATGCTGCTTTGTGGTTGTCTTAATCTTTATCCTGTAAAAGGTACAAGAGGCCCAGTGGGCCTGTATCGCTCACCTGAATATGTTCAAAATAATTAGCATGAAGTTAAGATATAGCACTCCATGGTAGGTGCTGCAAGTACATTTCAGAAAGATCTATCCAGTACTTGTGATATAGCGAGAACAAACTTCAAACAGAGCCCGACCCCTATGCCC
>NW_018444311.1:0-317 GCF_002113885.1 Mizuhopecten yessoensis
TATACCACAGATTGTACACATTATACCATACATGGTCGGCAGTATGCCATAGGGTTTACAAAACACACAGACGGCTGACAGTATACAACATATTGTACACATTATACCATACATGGTTGGCAGTATACCACAGCTTGTACACATTATACCATACATGGTTAACAGTATACCATACGGTTAACAGAACACACAGACAGCTGACAGTTTACCACAGATTGTGCACATTATACCATATATAGTTGACAGTATACCATAGGGTTAACAGAACACATAGACGGCTGACAGTATACCACAGATTGTACACATTATACCATACA
>NW_018444312.1:0-317 GCF_002113885.1 Mizuhopecten yessoensis
CAAGGCTACGGCAAACCTCGGGCTACCAAGGCTATGGCAAACCTCTGGGACTAAGAAATGCACCAGCAGAGTCTACCATCTTGTATCTAGAAAGATGGACGTAAGACATACAGGTGATAACACTTTAAAATGTGTGAATAGGTACAGTGTGTACAGTGTGTCAAAGAATACACTGCATTCCATAGTTCCACTGCCCTATACATGTGCTTCGTCCTTTCACTTGCAATAACCACCTCTACGCTATTAAAAAACTGCCTTACTTACAAAAAGTCATAGGGGAATTAAGAAATACAAAGAACCTCAGCGTAATTTCTCGT
>NW_018444313.1:0-317 GCF_002113885.1 Mizuhopecten yessoensis
ACTTTGTTGGTATCACCATTTGCATCGTCAACTAATGTGTCGGAATTCCCTTGAATGCATTCATCTTCTGACACTTCAAAGAAGTCGTCAGTAGTAGACTCTACTTCACGGTCATCATTTTGTTCAACATTTCCCGAAAGTTCTTGAATTGTTTCACTTGCACTATTGCGTATATCTTTCTCCCACGATTTGTCAATCGTTATGCCTGAATTTTTGTACATGTCACTGTTTTGCATGAGCCATTTCAGCGCATTCATTACGACGTTTGGACGCACATTTTCTGTGAAACAAGCAGATTTGTGAGAGAGTCTTTTTTT
>NW_018444314.1:0-317 GCF_002113885.1 Mizuhopecten yessoensis
TTTAATACATGAAATTATCTACACTATAATAGGGACATGATATACTGATAAGTTATTTGTATTATTTACATTGTAAACTATAAAGCAGTTGCATCATTTGTTCGCATTACAGAATGGCATCATTTGTTCGTATTACAGAATGGCATAACTGTTCATGCGACTTAAGGCAAATGGTATCTACGTATTAAACGTTATGCCAACAAATATGTTACTAACTTCAGGTAAAGTATATTCAAAAATTGCAAAATCTTGATAACAGTGATTTCTTATTTATTCATATACGGCGTTCTTCCATTGATTTCAATCACAAATTGCAA
>NW_018444315.1:0-317 GCF_002113885.1 Mizuhopecten yessoensis
TTGGTAAGGTCTCGGTCCAAAAGAGAGACCAGTTGAATGTATATAATTTTATCGCTATTTTTATTACTAACCCGCTGATTAGTTTTAAATATTTTGTAAATGTTCTGTATGTAAAAACGTATGTATGTCCTATCCCTGCCCAATCATGCATTTAAATGTAATTGTTGTAACACCCAGTTTGCCTCATTCGAATTCACTGTATACATTATCGCTATAAATGTTCGTGTTCAAAACCATTCTTCGCTATTGTAAATTTATATTCAGGTGAAAGTCAATGTTAATAAGTGCTAATTTATTTGAAATTTCATGAAATAAGT
>NW_018444316.1:0-317 GCF_002113885.1 Mizuhopecten yessoensis
CTTTCAAGGTTAAAGTGGTAACATGTGTTTAAATCTTTGAACAGGTTCTTTTGAATGACTTTGAGTCAAGACACGGATTATTTTATTCCACTTTTAAGGTAACAGTTGTGAGATTTATATCAAGTGAGCGGTGCAGGAAAATTGTGCCTCTTTTTAAAATCCATCATACACAATATAATACTGTTAAGTATAAGTATATCTATCTTTGTCATCATTCAAAGTATGCTTTGATATATAAGGCGCCATAAACTTAGGTATATATGGAGGTTTTGAAAGTAAACAACCTCTCCTGTTCTAAAATTTATCATACACATACA
>NW_018444317.1:0-317 GCF_002113885.1 Mizuhopecten yessoensis
AGCATTTGTTTGCATGTACATACAGCAAGTTAACAAAGAGTAAACAAGCATTACCTGTCTCACAGTGTTGTCCTGTGAACCCTTCATGACATTGACAATTCCCGACAATTTCTCCTTCACAGGTGCCCGGGAAGCAATGACGACTGTCAGATCGCCATGAACACGTTTCTGGAAACACAAAAAGGGTAAATTGTTACATTCTGCCTCAATGTCTTGTAATCTTAGTAGAGTGCTGATAAAATTCATTGAACTTGAGTCTATCAAACTTTGTTTCCAACTTGTGGAATTATCTCAAGCTATTGTTCACGATATAAAAA
>NW_018444318.1:0-317 GCF_002113885.1 Mizuhopecten yessoensis
TTTTCTGGGCGGACCAGTAGGATTTCAACAAGATTTACCACCCATATATTTTGTAAATTTATCGAATATTTCATCTGATTTGAAAAGCTTTATTTCAAACCCAGAATGCAACACAGAGCTAGATTTCAAATGTTCCGGGGAGCATATCCTGGGACCCCCCTTGCATCGAACGTCTTCACTAAGGCTTCCGGCCCTTGTTTTTTGGACCATGCACTTCAAACAGGACCAGTGAATTTTTGCTTCAACTGGACCTTTGGCCCAGTAACCCGTTATATTTAATTCCACCCCTGTAACATAGCGACTGTTATACAGCAGCT
>NW_018444319.1:0-317 GCF_002113885.1 Mizuhopecten yessoensis
CTTGTTCAATTACTTAATACACAGAATATTAAAGAATTATGTAATGTTAGAAAGTATCTGATAGCGGTAAATAAGCGCCGATCAGATAATATGACAGTTTGTTCCTTATCCTGTGACCAATGTGACTGTGTACATATGTAAATAGCCTGTTTATTATATGTGTACAATGATAAGTCTTAAAACTTAAAGTTGAACTTAAACTTGAATTTACTCGTAACTATATCTGTGATTTAGGTTTATACGCTTCTTACTTTTAAGTAACATTTTAGTTCATTATGAGGCATTCATACTTTCTTAATGATTGGTTCCTCTCTCGT
>NW_018444320.1:0-317 GCF_002113885.1 Mizuhopecten yessoensis
GCCGAACTAAATTATAAGTATACCTTTATTCCATGCATATGTGACCCATCGTGACATTTAAATTAATAAAAAATATCAGAAGTTTTACTTGAATGTGGAAATGTAAAGACATTCTGGGTTTTTTACTTGGTTTTTGATAAATGATATATTCTGGGGTTTGTCTTTTACAGAATTGTGTACTAAATGAAGTTTGTTTATCGAGTTAAAGCCTTTCAGTATCAATGTTAGTGATAAGGGTGGAGTAAGGGACATAACTGCTACAGAGATTCTCGAAATAGACCAGGAAGTATTCGGGTAAACGTTAACAAATTGTACAC
>NW_018444321.1:0-317 GCF_002113885.1 Mizuhopecten yessoensis
GACCTTGAAAGTAGGTCAAAGTCATTTACATTCTCAATCTTTGATGGGCTCTATCCCAGAAAGTCACTAGCAAAATATAAAGACTCTTTACCTTTCAGTTCTTCAGAAGAAGTCGTTGAAGAGTTTGACACATTTGTATATGAAATATCTTTACTGCACAAAAAATAAAGATGGTACAGCTAAGATATGACTTTGAAGTGATTATTTTATTTAATAATTTTTAGAACTTGTTTGGACAAGAAAAAATTTGGTCAGGCTTGTGAATTTTGAAACTAAACTTAGTTGTGCAGACTGCATTAAAATATCAATATGTCACA
>NW_018444322.1:0-317 GCF_002113885.1 Mizuhopecten yessoensis
ATCATTAAGTAGTGATACCAACATCAGTAAGTAGTGATACCAACAATAGTACAACATTGATCAATAGCATATTTGGAAATAGTGTACAAATGTTTGGAAAAAAAGCTTCATTCACCGTGTTCACTTAAGGCACTGCAAGTACAGATGTTTACTTCAGGCACTGTAAGATGGAATGTTTTCTTAAGGCGCCGTAAGTACGAACGTTTACTTACGGCGCTGTCAGTACGAATGCAACAATGAATAATCAAAAGTCTTCCCGAATATCGACAAAGGATGCATTCTATCAAGGGGATAGTAAACAAACATGTTCTTATCCT
>NW_018444323.1:0-317 GCF_002113885.1 Mizuhopecten yessoensis
TTTTTTTAAAGGTTTAAAATCTTCTCAATGCCTGCATGACATATTAACGGCGCACGACTCGATGTATAAGCTCGGTATACGAACGTTTCCTACATTTATCGCGATTCGAATTTTTATTTTACATAACACTTTTGTATTTTTAAACCAAAGAATCGCTATTGATGTAAACAACTGTTGATTCAGCATTGTTTTTGGTCCACATTTGTGCTTATTTTGTCCACTTTTTGTCATCAACAGTTCTTGATTCGTTCTCTTTTGTAGAAAATAGTGTCTACTTTCGCTTTTAAACTCTCTTTCTTTAACACATTGTGGAAGAA
>NW_018444324.1:0-317 GCF_002113885.1 Mizuhopecten yessoensis
ACATTTCAAATTATATTGGAAGAGTTTTCTAACTTTTCTTATATTACAATGATTTTATTTGCCATTTTATCAAAATATGAAATGTAATTAAATTTAACGGGTTTTAGGAGAGGCCATATTCAACATGATGGATACCGCTTTACAGGAGAGGGGCATTCCGTGGTCGCAATGTATGGCTCTTGGCTGTGACAACGCAAATGTGATGACTGGGCACAAGAAGGGAGTCTTCGCATTTGTAAAGCAAAAGCAGCCACACATATTTCTGGCTGGATGTACTCTCCATTTAGTCCACATTGCAGCTAAGAAGGCAGCAGCAG
>NW_018444325.1:0-317 GCF_002113885.1 Mizuhopecten yessoensis
GCATAAAACGGTAAAATTGTCATGGTTGAAGGGCCCTCGGTTCTCAACCAATCCACCTCTCCACCATTCTACCCCCGATTTCATTCACCAAACCTCCTTCATTCAAAGTTTCTACAGTGTTCAGAATGTACATCTCTAGGAAGTCAAAAAAATCCTGGTTTAAACATTTTTTCTTATATGGATTTTTGGAAATGCAAAAAAAAAGAAAAATCTGTCAAAGATACCAATATAACATAATATGTGATTTTAGGTTTATTTTGTTGGTTTTGACAATTTTCAGAACAAATTCATACAATTTCTTCCAAGTGTGCTATCAG
>NW_018444326.1:0-317 GCF_002113885.1 Mizuhopecten yessoensis
GTGATACTAGGAACCTTCTAGATCTCATCGGTGATACTAGGAACCAGAAAGGTGGAGATTGATATTGGCCTGAACTACTGTTGAAACAGAATAAATAGTTTTCTTATGAATTCGGAATTTAGCAAAAGAACAGTTCTATGACAACATGTCCAAACTCCCATAAGTTACTGTGTATCAGTTTCAAGTGATTATATTCGTACTGATAACCCATATACATGTATATATATATATAGAACGACGTATAATAGTTAAGCATTGAACTGTTATTGTAGGGTATTTATGATCTATTTGAATGACACAGCTTTGCAAGAAAACAA
>NW_018444327.1:0-317 GCF_002113885.1 Mizuhopecten yessoensis
GATATGAAAAAAGTCGATAAAACGTCAGAATAATTCGGACTACCAGGGTTGGTGCCCTGGATTCAATATCGTTACAAAAAATGTCCCCATGCAAGAGGGCTCTCATTCATTCATTTCTTTTCATTCCATCCTTTCATTTACAATTATTCCTTGTTAACATTCAGTCAGTCATTGCTTACATTTACTCAATTGATGTTTACATTCATTCATTTATTGTTTATATTAATTAATTTATTATTTACATTCATTCATTTTGCAGTTTTCTCATTTAGAATATATAAAGATAATATATAATACTTGGTAAATGAACTGAGGCA
>NW_018444328.1:0-317 GCF_002113885.1 Mizuhopecten yessoensis
AAGATGTCAGGGCTATATAAGTCGCACACGTGCATGAGACCATGCCTTTCCCTGCCAGAACGAGCTTACATTACTTATGACAACGTTCTGAAACCAGAGTGCAACGTTCACTTTCATGTTCGTAACGTAATTATAAGGCTTCTTTTCGAAAACAGAGGTTCCCTGTAAGTAGGGCGTAAGAATTGTACCTCCTGCCCCCAATTTCATGATCGTAAGAGGCGACTAAATATGGGACCTTATCTCTTCTCTCCTTTCTAAATAACTTTCTTCCTAATAACTTTCTTCCTAATGTCTCCCTTGACAATGCCTCACTTTTG
>NW_018444329.1:0-317 GCF_002113885.1 Mizuhopecten yessoensis
TAATAGGACGTTAAACAAAATCAAACAAACAAACAAACAAACTCTCAGTAGAATATCAGTGTAACAAAGCGTTAGCTTTCACTCCACAGTACTGTTTTCAATGATCAGAGAGAAGCGTCCTTGTTGGAACGCATCATCTGTATTCCTATTTTAAGCAATGTGAGGTACATTGTGAGCATTTCATAGCGTTAGTGTCACAACTAACGTTCGGAAGCCCATGCCAAGTACAGTACCATAGATACAATGAGGGCGTTTCACAATTTTGAAAACGTAAGAACGTTATCGTTCCAGGTCTTTCAAATATTGATGAATTATGT
>NW_018444330.1:0-317 GCF_002113885.1 Mizuhopecten yessoensis
CTGTTGGCATGATATACAAATTGATGTACAATAGACACTTAATCAAATATATACCAACCAGTTTACAACACTTTTCAGTACCAGCAAAAAGTCAATGATATAATGGAAAATCCTCGGCCGATCATTGATCAGTCAGAGGATCGGTTCTGACTTGATGTCAACTCAATGTTGTAAGTCGTTGTTTGAAATGATATTTCTTAATGCAAAATCAACATACGGTATTATTTTGGCAATATCACATTAAGTATAGGCAGTGATTAATTTTGAACTTGTTTTTTGTCAGTATCATTGCAACTAAATACAAATTTCATTAAAGC
>NW_018444331.1:0-317 GCF_002113885.1 Mizuhopecten yessoensis
TATCAGTATACACTATAATCATACAGTGTCGTACAGATGCGTAAAAAGGACTAGTGGATGAAAGCTGTTGACCAAATTGGGCTGCCAGGAAAGTTCAAGGCCTGGATATGTCAGCACGGTGTGCTTCCTCCAATCCTTTGATCATTGCTGGTCTTTGAAGTACCGTTGTCTTATGTGGAAGCGCTGGAAGACAATGGTCAACGGATACCAGTGACGGTGGCTCAGCGTACCTCGAAGCTCCAGCACAGTTGGCTTGTAACGTTCAGGGACTTAACTCCGGCTAACAATTAAGTCAGTGACTGAGGAATTCAAGGTGA
>NW_018444332.1:0-317 GCF_002113885.1 Mizuhopecten yessoensis
ACTAAACTAAACAGTATTTTCAAATATCTTTTTCTCCAGATTCACTCTATAATCAAATTCTCTCAATGGATAGCAAGATCATAGGGGGCCTTCATCTAATATGTAGATTTCAGTACCCAGAAGTGGTCCATTCTCCCTTTGGACTCTCAGTAACATTAGTTTAGTTAGAGGAAATAACACTGAATTTGGATATATGTTGTCCCTTTTCAGACTGCAAAAATTCAAAATTGCCACTTTTGGCCTCTAATTGGCTGAGACAACAATTAAAATTGGAATTTTAGAGCAGAGTTTGCTTTTTGATACTTTATGAGAATGAT
>NW_018444333.1:0-317 GCF_002113885.1 Mizuhopecten yessoensis
TTCAAATAATATAGCAATATCGTTAAAATGTGTTATTGTGAAAGAGTAACAAATGGTAGTTCTTTTTTCCAAACAATATTGCAATAAAGTAAACATGACAAACAAATTATTCAGAAAGCGACGTCTAAATTTGATATTATGCGAGCTCTAAAATTTAAACTCGACAGGCAAACTTTACAAAGTATGTATTTTTCATTTATTATACCACTAGTAGAATATGCTGATAGTGTCTGGGTTCGCATTCCCAAAGAATAAATTTCTAAACTAGAGATTGTCATATTGGAAGCTGCTAGGATTGTTTCAGATGCTACTAAACT
>NW_018444334.1:0-317 GCF_002113885.1 Mizuhopecten yessoensis
TGTGCGACTGAGTGACAAGGGTGTCTTTATTGTAACTGTATGTGACGATGGTGCACTTTCTGTTAAACCTCTTCAGCATACGAGAGGATGTTTTATTCTTCATCTGTTACAGCACTTCAGTGTATGGGTTAATGGTGTGTCCTTGGTTAGACCACTGCTTGCGAACCAATAACCCCAAAAGTGAGAAATCTGAAGACACAGATGTTTTTGAAACTTGGAAACCCTAGCAGGTACATGCACTTACCTTTTTAGAACTCGTCAAGACAAGAATGAGTGTACTGGTTCCTAAATACCCTGTTGACACTTACCTTGTGTGC
>NW_018444335.1:0-317 GCF_002113885.1 Mizuhopecten yessoensis
TTTTGAGATGCGGTGAATTTACTGTCAAATCTGAATTTGACCATAATAATAATTTATGTGTAGGTGATATGACAATTGCTGCTGATTATGTACTTCTGTATCTTAAAAAATCAAAGACGGATCCATTTAGAGAGGGAGTGACGCTGAAATTGTTTAAGACCAACAACAGCGTATGTCCTTAAAGAGCATGTAGCAAGTATATGGAAACACGACAAAGACAAAAGCCCTCCATGAATGACCCCTTGTTCGTGACAGATAATGGACACGCTCTAAGTAGAACCGTGTTTATAGCTAAATTAAGGCATGTACTCGAATGT
>NW_018444336.1:0-317 GCF_002113885.1 Mizuhopecten yessoensis
ATCATATCGAGACCAGTTAAACGATGATAGTCTTGTTCTGACAGAGTCACCGGTGAATAAAATCCAAACATTTTTCCCTGCAGGGGTGCGTAGGTATTTTCTCTTACAGGAATCCATTTCCATATAGCGCTGGTCTTGGATAATGCTTTGCAGTGCATCTGGTATAAACTCACCATTTGTTATGTGTGATGAACAACTCCGTGAACCAGCTGGTATTAGAAGACCTGTCTTCACTAACAGTGAAATGCGCAATGTTGGAGAGAGTCTCATACACTTTCCTTTTACATCATTCCTTGCAGAAAAAGCATTGACTTTCT
>NW_018444337.1:0-317 GCF_002113885.1 Mizuhopecten yessoensis
TGGGATCTTTATATTTTTCACCACTTCTAACAACCTTGCGTTTCTAAGTGCTTTGCAATGCTTTGCTGGGGTTCTATTCCCAGGCCGTGACGTAACAAAGCTCTTAAAATGGAAAAGGCAACAACTAGTTCAACCGTTGTCAGTATAATGTGACCATGCGGAATGTTATGCCGGATGATATTGGCCTGATATTTCAGTTCAGCGCTATCGCATTACACAAGTGAAGCCACGTCTTCTAATAAGCCCGGCTGTTAATCGGACGTTAAACCCCCATAAAACCAAAACAAACACACGCTTCGTAAGTTTTTAAGTTCTTA
>NW_018444338.1:0-317 GCF_002113885.1 Mizuhopecten yessoensis
CCTTAAAAATAAAAACACTTGGATCATAGCTAGATCCAATCCATTACATGAAATGAATGCTACACTCACAAAACAAGAATTCCACGGAAGTGGATGTGTCGCCTGCACCGCAAAGAGAGAAGATTATGTGTAGAGATTTGGGTAATTAGTATCCTGAACATGGCGGTTCAAAATGTGATCCAAACTTCCAGTGTACTGAAAGCGAAATTGAATATGTCACATCTAATGATGACTTTGCGTCAACAGAAAAGAAAAGAAAGATATTTACAGAGGAGTTTGGGATCAATGTGATGATTCCTCCAAAAGACATCACTCAA
>NW_018444339.1:0-318 GCF_002113885.1 Mizuhopecten yessoensis
ATGGTACAGTGTACCTCATGGTTTGTGTTATAATGTTACAGTATATATCATGGTTTGTGTTATAATGGTACAGTATACCCCGTGGTTTATGTTATAATGGTACAGTATACCACATGGTTTATGTTATAATGGTACAGTGTACCACATGGTTTCTGTTATAATGGTACAGTATAACCCGTGGTTTATTTTATAATGGTACAGTATACCCCATGGGTTATGTTATATCTGTACAGTATACTTCATGGTTTGTGTTATAATGGTACAGTATACCTTATGGTTTGTGTTATAATAGTACAGTATACCCCGTGGTTTGTGTTA
>NW_018444340.1:0-318 GCF_002113885.1 Mizuhopecten yessoensis
AGCCCCCTGGGGGTTCAGCCCAACCATTTGTACAATTTTGAATCTTTACCACCTAGGGATGCTTGATATCCATCTCTCAGTTCCAGAGAAGAAGTCGCTGAAAGTAGTATAGCCAAATTGTCCCCTTTTTGCCCCGCCCCTCAGCCCCCTGGGGGGTCAGCCCGATCATTTGTACAATTTTGAATCCCCACCACCTAGGGATGCTTCCAGTCAAATATGGTTGATATCCACTTCTTAGTTCCAGAGACCTTCGGACCAGGTGAGCTAATAATGGTTGTTATACCATTGGAGTAACATACCAATGGTGTTGCTTTGTTA
>NW_018444341.1:0-318 GCF_002113885.1 Mizuhopecten yessoensis
CCTTAAACAGATCTACAGTGTCTGGTCAGTCTAGGTTAGTAACCATTTATACCACAGAAAGATACCTTCAACAGGTCTACAGTGTCTGGACAGTCTAAGGTAGTAACCCCACTTATACCACAGAAAGATACCTGAAACAGGTCTACAGTGTCTGGGCAGTCTAGGTTAGTAACCAATTATACTACAGAAAGATACCTTAAACAGATCTACAGTATCTGGACAGTCTAGGTTAGCAACCACACTTATACAACAGAAAGATACCTTAAACAGATTTACAGTGTCTGGTCAGTCTAGGTTAGTAACCAATTATACTACAGA
>NW_018444342.1:0-318 GCF_002113885.1 Mizuhopecten yessoensis
GCAGTGTAACTGACACAGTGTTTCTATAAGTGTAACTGATGCAGTAATTCTGTAAGTACAACTGTCATAGTGTTTCTATAAGTGTAACTGACACTGTATAACTGACACAGTGTAACTGACACAGTGTTTATATAAGTGTAACTGACACAGTGTTTCTAGCAGTGTAGATGAAACAGTGTTTCTAGCAGTGTAGATGACACAGTGTTTCTAACAGTGTAACTGACATAGTGTTTCTATAAGTGTAACTGAAACAGTGTTTCCATAAGTGTGACAGATGCAGTGTTTCTATAAGTATAACTGTCACAGTGTTTCTTTAAG
>NW_018444343.1:0-318 GCF_002113885.1 Mizuhopecten yessoensis
TTGACCGATTACATCAGACATGTATGATAAAATAGTAAAAACATGTCACATAATTTGCAGGATAGTGTATTTGTGTGCTTTGCTTATATAATATCCTGATATAACAGTCTCAGTGAAATGAGTTGTAGTATAACCAGTATCTAGAAATCAAATATCTACATGTGTAAGCATACGTTTGAAACCAGTGTACGTATTTACCTCACCCATTGTCCGTATTTTCCTAACTCCACCTGGTAGGTTATGCATCTCGTTCGGCATGACTCTGCCATTTCCCACCCTACACGTGTTTTAGCAGCCGTGATAGCTTGAGCAATGTGA
>NW_018444344.1:0-318 GCF_002113885.1 Mizuhopecten yessoensis
ACTATATTTTAGAGTAACCTTTATGGAATTAGTATGTTTGCATTTATTTAAATATTTGAAGAAGTTAAAATATCTTTCTTTGATAAACGTATTTTTGGGTGTGGTTTCCATTATCTTTTTATGGAAACTGTAATTCACTCTAAAGTATTTTAAAAGTAATTTGCTAAACATGTTTACTATATATTAAGTTTTGTTATTTTCCTTTTCAACAGAACCATAGACCTATTATGTAGGCAACGTATAATACACGTAGAGCTATCATCACTAGAACCATGTCGGAGCGATAGGGTAGGTATTTTTAATATAAGGCACTATTTA
>NW_018444345.1:0-318 GCF_002113885.1 Mizuhopecten yessoensis
CTCTGCTACTCCATCCACCTCAAACGGGCTGAAATACTATCAGCTAGTGGCTGTGTGTAGGCACCACGAACTGTGAGTCCCTATAAAGTGGAAAGTTAAAATCATCTGGTCGGTAATCCAAATTACAGGGGGAGGGGAAGGAACAACAAGCTATGAGTTATATTTGTTTTTAAAAGTGTACAGTGTTACGTCAAACTGTCTTTTTAACTTATAACATTCTTAACCGCACGCTTCTAGTGGACTTGCTTCAGGGCTTACCGCTTGCTGTGTTTAAATACCCGCTTGTAGTGCTCTTTAGTGCTCTCTAAATGCTTTTAG
>NW_018444346.1:0-318 GCF_002113885.1 Mizuhopecten yessoensis
GTGACCTTGAAAAAAGATGAAGGTCATTCATTTGAACAAACTTTGGTTGCTCTTCATCCCAGCATGCTACTAGCCAAATATCATCACCCTAGGCCTATTGGTTATTCAGAAGTTGTTTAAATGTTTTAAACATATTTGCCCTCTGTGACCTTGAATATAAGTCAAGTTCATTTATTTGAACAAACTTGGTAGCCCTTCATCCCAGCATGTTACTGGCCAAATATCATCATCCTATGCCTCTTGGTTATTCAGAAGAAGTTATATAAAGATTTTAACATATCTGACCCCTGTGACCTTGAAAATGGATGAAGGTCATTT
>NW_018444347.1:0-318 GCF_002113885.1 Mizuhopecten yessoensis
TGTCTTAAAATCTTCAAACAACTTCTTCTCAATAACCAAAAGGCAAACGGTACTTATATTGGGCCTGTAGCATGCTGGGATGAAGGGCTACCAAGTTTGTTCAAATAAATGACCTTGACTAACTTTCAAGGTCACTGGGGTCAGATGTCTTAAAATCTTCAAACAACTTCTTCACAATAACCAAAAGGCCAAGGGTACTGATATTGAACCTGTAGCATGCTGGGATGAAGGGTTACCAAGTTTGTTAAAATGAACGATCCTGACCAACTTTCTAGGTCAAAGGGGTCAAATGTCTTAAAATCTTCAAACAACTTCTTC
>NW_018444348.1:0-318 GCF_002113885.1 Mizuhopecten yessoensis
GGACACAGTGTATCACTGCTAAATAAACAAGGGGACACAGTGTATCATTGCTACATAAACAAGGGGACACAGTCTATAACTGCTAAATAAACAAGTGTATCACTGCTAAATAAACAAGGGGACCCAGTGTATCATTGCTACATAAACAAGGGGACACAGTCTATAACTGCTAAATAAACAAGGGGACATAGACTTGCTAAATAAACAAGGGGACACAGTCTATCACTGCTACATAAACAAGGGGACACAGTCTATAACTGCTTGGTAAGCAATGAGACACAGTGTATAACTGCGAAATGAACAAGAGGACACAGTGTA
>NW_018444349.1:0-318 GCF_002113885.1 Mizuhopecten yessoensis
CACGGTTACCCTAGTGAGTAAGGTTACAATAACGATTTTATCTACTCTTAGTAGATAAGCAGGATTACTCTAGTGAGTAGGGTTACAATAACGGTTGTATCTACACCTACTAGATTAACCGAGTTACTCGAGTGAGTAGGGTTACAGTAACGATTGTATTTACACCTACCAGGATAACTGGGTTACTCTAGTAAGTAAGGTTACAATAACGATTGTATCTACACTTACTAGATTTAACAGGATCACTCTAGTGAGTAGGGTTAAAATAACGGCTGTATCTACACCTACTAGATTAACATGATTACTCTAGTGAGTAGG